>NW_026739041.1:815000-892500 GCF_030273125.1 Centropristis striata
GTGTAAACAGCCTCTCCTGTCCTCTCCTCTCTGCTCTGTGTAAACAGCCTCTCCTGTCCTCTCCCCTCAGCTCTGTGTAAACAGCCTCTCCTGTCCTCTCCCCTCTGCTCTGTGTAAACAGCCTCTCCTGTCCTCTCCTCTCTGCTCTGTGTAAACAGCCTCTCCTGTCCTCTCCTCTCTGCTCTGTGTAAACAGCCTCTCCTGTCCTCTCCTCTCTGCTCTGTGTAAACAGCCTCTCCTGTCCTCTCCCCTCTGCTCTGTGTAAACAGCCTCTCCTGTCCTCTCCTCTCTGCTCTGTGTAAACAGCCTCTCCTGTCCTCTCCCCTCTGCTCTGTGTAAACAGCCTCTCCTGTCATCTCCTCTCAGCTCTGTGTAAACAGCCTCTCCTGTCCTCTCCCCTCAGCTCTGTGTAAACAGCCTCTCCTGTCCTCTCCTCTCAGCTCTGTGTAAACAGCCTCTCCTGTCCTCTCCTCTCAGCTCTGTGTAAACAGCCTCTCCTGTCCTCTCCTCTCTGCTCTGTGTAAACAGCCTGTCCTCTCCTCTCAGCTCTGTGTAAACAGATTATGATGTCTGATATTTTCAGACACCAGAAGAAGGTAGAAAGGTTTTTGTAAAAACTAAAAACCAAAACTAGGATTAATATTTCCTTAATTAGTCCCACAGCGGGGAAATAAAGCAATAAATACTACAGAGCAGTATAAATACAGCAGATAAACAAGATAAAAATATAATAACATATTAATTTACAATATAAACAAGTAAAAATATATAAAGTATTAACAATTAAAACAAAAATAAAACAACAAACTTTAGGAAGATTATAGACAATGGAGACAGAGTCAGCTACTTTAGGATTACATTTAAAAAAGGAAACATTAACTGAAACGACATAAAAAACTAAATATGATAAAGTAGAAATAAAATAAACAATAATTTATCATCAAAATTACAGGAATATAATAAACAGAAACTGTGTTTACATTAGTCAGTTTGGACAAAGTCATGCAGGAAAAAACCATCACGGTTTTAAATAAAATAAATTAATCATTAATAAAAAAATATATAAATTAAAATACATTTTAGTAGACCTTTTAAAAAACATCAAATTTAAATACTTTATTATTATTATTATTTTTATTATTATTATAATACTATTGTTATTTTTATTATTAATTTTATTTATTGTTCATTTAATTGACTATTCTGACTCATTGATCTATATTTTCATTTAACATTATTCATATATTTATTGCTTCAATTTTATTATTAAATATTGACATCCATATTATAATAATAAAACTATGACTGAATGTATCTGATCATCAGTTAATAATAATAATCCTGTTAAATATGTAAATGCAGCATTTTAAAGTGTTTCTGTGGAGCCCTGAACAGTTAATTCACATATTGTTACGTCTGAATATTAATATATTTATATATATTAATATATATATATATATAATATTAATAGCTTCTGTCATTTACAGACTAAAATACAAGATAAAGTTCTGTTGACGCTGCAGCCTCCTGAGTTTACATTTAACTTATATATATATATAAATATATATATGTTTTATTCTGTTTTTAAATGGTTTTAATTGGTTTTATTCTGGTTTTAATTGGTTTTATTCTGTTTTTAAATGGTTTTAATTGGTTTTATTCTGGTTTTTAACTGGTTTTAACTAGTTTTAACTGGTTTTATTCTGGTGTTAAATAGTTTTATTCTGGTTTTAAATGGTTTTATTCTGGTTTCATTCTGGTTTTAATTGGTTTTATTCTGGTTTTTAACTGGTTTTAACTGGTTTTAGTCTGGTGTTAAATGGTTATATTCTGGTTTTAAATGGTTTTATTCTGGTTTTAAATGGTTTTATTCTGGTTTTAAATGGTTTTATTCTGGTGTTAAATGGTTTTATTCTGGTTTCATTCTGGTTTTAATTGGTTTTATTCTGGTGTTAAATGGTTTTAACTGGTTTTATTCTGGTTTTGAAATGGTTTTAACTGGTTTTATTCTGGTTTTAACTGGTTTTAACTGGTTTTATTCTGGTGTTGAATGGTTATTGAAATTCCCCCAGCTTGTGTTTACTGGAAGCGTCCCTCAGTGAGTCCACCTGTGAGGTTTCCTCATTTGCATGTGCAGATAAACAAAGGTGGCGTCTAAAGGAGCAGAAAGCTGCTGTGACCTGGACTCACCCAGCAGTCTGAGGAGGAAGAATGAATGCACGCTATGCTGCCGGGGCTGTTGGAGCGGTTGGGGCGGCTGAGCTGCTCATAGACTTCTATGGAGCTACTCTCCTCCCTCCTTGCTTCTGTTTCAGCCCTTCCTAGCTGTCACTGATACTGTTATATGGAGCTGCTTGGCTTCCTTCTGCTGTCCAAACCAGACTCAGACTCTAACACACAGTGGGACAAAAGTTACAACTTTGATAAACATTGATATTTACTGAAAAAATGGACCTAAACAACGTGACACAAAATTTCCTAAAAGACACAAAATGACCAAAAAATGACCAAAAATGAGACAAAATGACACAACATTTCCAAAAAAAGACCCAAAAGTACCAAAAAATGACACAACATGACCAAAAAATGACCAAAAAAGACACAAAGTCACTAAAAAAGACACAAAATGACCAAAAAAACTACAAAAAAGACACAAACCGACCAAAAAATGACACAAAATTTCCTAAAAGACACAAAATGACCAAAAAATGACCAAAAATGAGACAAAATGACACAACATTTCCAAAAAAAGACCCAAAAGTACCAAAAAATGACACAACGTCACCAAAAAATGACCAAAAAAAATCACAAAGTCACTAAAAAAGACACAAAATGACCAAAAAACTACAAAAAAAGACACAAACGGACCAAAAACTGACACAAAATTACCTAAAAGAAACAAAATGACCAAAAAAAAAAATAGCAAAAATGACACAACATTTCCAAAAAAGACACAAAAGAACAATAAAAGACACAAACTGACTAAAAATGACACAAAATGATCAAAAAATGACCAAATTTGGTCCAGGGGCCAGAGTTTGAAACCTTCTGTCTAAACGCTCCGTGTTTGGCTGAGAAAAGTCTATAAACAAAAGAAAAATGTCAACCTTCTGTTTTACTTTCCATTTCACCTTCAATCTGTCTAAATCAGAAAGCTTTAAATAGAGACAGAGAGAGAAACAGCAGCTCAACCTGATCAACAGCTTCCTCTCTTCCACATTACTCTGATTTAATCCTCTTCCTCCTTCTCACCAACAGTCAATAATGTTTAATTATCTAAAAACAGTTAAAACCTGAATAAAACCATTTAAAACCAGAATAAAACCATTTAAAACCAGAATAAAACCAGTTGAAACCAGGATAAAATCAGTTAAAACCAGAATAAAACAATTTAAAACCAGAATAAAACCAGATCAAACTATAAAATAAACTAAATATATTTAATATTTATATATATGTTCAGTATTTAGAGAAGACTCCACAGGGTTAAATTAAATGTATTTAATATTTATATACAGTTGAAACCAGAAGTTTACATACACTATATAAAAAGACACATATGCTTTTTTTCTCACTGTCTGACATGAAATCAGACAATCACTTTTCCTGTTTTAGGTCCGTTAGGATTAACAAAATTATTTCTATTTGCTAAATGCCAGAATAATGAGAGAAGGATTTTTTTAGACAATTTTTTATTACTTTCTTCAAAGTCAGAAGTTTACATACACTAACATTATTATGCCTTGAACCCATTTGGGAAAGCCCAGATGATGATGTCATGTCTTTGGAAGCTTCTGATTGGTTCATTGACAACATTAGAGTTAATTAGAGACACACCTGTGGATGTATTTTAAGGCACACCTGAAACACACTGCTGCTTTGTGTGACATCATGGGAAAGTCAAAAGAAATCAACCAAGATATCAGGAAGAGAATTGTGGACTTGCACAAGTCTGGTTCATCCTTGGGTGATATTTCCAGATGCCTGAAGGTTCCACATTCATCTGTTCTAATAATCCAGAGTGAAATGAGTCCTGAGTCATGGGCTGAAAGGCCATGTTGGTACGGTAGAGCGTCAGAGTGGCCTTTCAGCCCATGACTCAGGACTCGTTTCACTGAATAATGACACACTTTTACCAGCTTCAGCCAGCATCTTCTCAAGGTCTTTCTTACCAGCTTCAGCCAGCATCTTCACAAGGTCTTTCTTACCAGCTTCAGCCAGCATCTTCACAAGGTCTTTAGCTTTTGTTCTTGGGTTGATATGCACATTTTGAACCAAAGCACGTTCATCTCTGGGACACAGAGCCCGTCTCCTTCCTGAGCGCTATGATGGCTGGACATTCTCATGGTGTTTATACTTTATTTATTATTATTATATTATAATTATTAGAACAGATGAATGTGGAACCTTCAGGCATCTGGAAATATCACCCAAGGATGAACCAGACTTGTGCAAGTCCACAATTCTCTTCCTGATATCTTGGTTGATTTCTTTTGACTTTCCCATGATGTCACACAAAGAAGCAGTGTGTTTCAGGTGTGCCATAAAATACATCCACAGGTGTGTCTCCAATTAACTCTAATGTTGTTAATGAACCTATCAGAAGCTTCCAAAGACATGACAGCATCATCTGGGCTTTCCCAAATTGTTTCAAGGCATAATAATGTTAGTGTATGTAAACTTCTGACTTTAAAGAAAATAATAAAAAATGGTCTAAAAAAATCCTTCTCTCATTATTCTGGCATTGAGGCTACGTTTCCATGGTGACGGTCTGAACAGAAGACCTAAAGTGGCGTCTCGTCTTCACTTTTTATTCCTCGTTTAGACGAGCGTTTTCAGGAGGAAATCTGCTGATACGGTGATCTAAAGTGTGTGAATGTGATTGTATGCAGCCAGGCGGCATCACTTAAAGCCATAAGAGCATCTTTGGCCATGCAGAAGTTTTCATCAGCTACTCCTTCCACAAAGTTCTCCTCCATCACTAGATCTCCCAGGTCTCGTTCACAGCCGTCTGGCTCCTCCCACCAATCGCTGCATCCAGAATGTGATGGAGGTAATTCCAGATCCTTCTCTGTTCACTAATACTATCTGTACATATCCTGGACATTTGGTGGAAAGACTCCTGTAAGTTTATTAGAGCTGCCAGAGCAGCTTGAAGGTCCCACCATGGAAATAATCCCACGTTTCTTTATTTCCTGTCCTGGAGCATGTATGTGACGTAAACACATACGTGACGTGAGCAGATCAGATCAGAGTTTTGTGTCTTGTCAGTGTAGACGACACGCTACGGAGGAGAGGATTACACTTTTACACTTTGGAGGCTGGTTTCAGATTTTTGCGTCTTTAAGCCCCAAAAACGCCGTCACCGTCTAAACGAAAGGCACTTCCCATAAAATATTTTGTTGTTTTTACCCGCGAGCGTCCTGGTGTAAACGGGGCCTCAGTAAATAGAAATAATTTTGTTAATCCTAACGGACCTAAAACAGGAAAAGAGATTTTCTGATTTCATGTCAGACAGTGAGAAAAAAAGCATATGTGTCTTTTTATAAAGTGTAAACTTCTGGTTTCAACTGTATATGTTCAGTATTTAAAGAAGTGTGAGAACTGTGGAGTCTTCTCTCAATACTGAACATATATATAAATATTAAATATATTTATTTTAACCCTGCGGAGCACTAACTTCAGCAGCTTGGAGCTAAACTTTTGACCTTTTCTTTGCTGATATTCTAAATTCTGCAGTTTGCATTCAGCATTTTTAATGTAGTCTTTTGTGTTTACTGTGTTTTTGTGATTTTTGTGTATTTAGTAGTTTATAGTTTTTTGTATGTTTTTGTGCGTTTTTTTATTTTTGTGTGTTTTTTGTTTGTTTTTGTGTTTTTTGTCATTTTTTGTGTGTTTTCATGTGTTTTTTTGTCATAGTCTGTGTTTTTATGTTTTTGGTCATTTTTTGTGTGTTTCTATGTGTTTTTGTGCCAGTTTCTTGTATTTTGTTGTGCGTTTTTTATTTTTGTGTGTTTTTATGTGTGTTTTTTGTCATATTTTGTGCGTGTTTTTTATGTGTGTTTTTTGTATTTTTTTGTGTGTTTTATGTCTTTTTTGTTAAAAAAATGTTTTTGTGTGTTTTTTATGTGTGTTTTAATGTTTTTTTATGTGTGTTTTTTATGTGTGTTTTAATGTTTTTTTATGTGTGTTTTTTGTGTGTTTTCGTGTGTTTTTATGTGTGTTTTTATGTGTTTTTAATGTGTTTTTATGTGTGTTTTCATGTGTTTTCATGTGTTTTTATGTGTGTTTTCATGTGTTTTTATGTGTTTTAATGTGTTTTAATGTGTGTTTTAATGTGTTTTAATGTGTGTTTTTATGTGTTTTTAATGTGTGTTTTTATGTGTTTTTAATGTGTGTTTTTATTGTGTGCTTTTGTGTTTTTTTTATGTGTGTTTTTTGTCATTTTTTGTGTGTTTTTATGTTTTTTTTGTAAAAAAATGTTTTTGTGTGTTTTTTTATGTGTTTTTGTCATTTTTTGAGTGTTTTTGGTGTGTTTTCATGTGTTTTAATGTGTGTTTTTATGTGTTTTAACGTGGGTTTTTATGTATTTTTAATGTGTGTTTTTGTGTGTTTTTATGTGTTTTTATGTGTTTTTAATGTGTGTTTTTATGTGTTTTAACGTGGGTTTTTATGTTTTTATGTGTTTTTTTATGTGTTTTTTTATGTGTGTTTTTATGTGTTTTTAATGTGTGTTTTATGTGTTTTTATGTGTGTCTTTATGTGTTTTTTATGTGTTTTTATGTGTGTTTTTGTGTTTTTAATGTGTTTTTAATGTGTGTTTTATGTGTTTTTATGTGTGTTTTTATGTGTTTTTTATGTGTTTTTATGTGTGTTTTTATGTGTTTTTTTATGTGTTTTTATGTGTTTTTAATGTGTGTTTTATGTGTTTTTATGTGTTTTAACGTGGGTTTTTATGTGTTTTTATGTGTTTTTTATGTGTGTTTTTATGTGTTTTTAATGTGTGTTTTATGTGTTTTTATGTGTTTTTATGTGTTTTTATTGTGTGTTTTATGTGTTTTTATGTGTTTTTATGTGTTTTTATTGTGTGTTTTATGTGTTTTATGTGTTTTTATTGTGTGTTTTTATGTGTTTTTAATGTGTGTTTTATGTGTTTTTATTGTGTGTTTTTATGTGTTTTTAATGTGTGTTTTATGTGTTTTTATTGTGTGTTTTATGTGTTTTTATTGTGTGTTTTTATGTGTTTTTAATGTGGGTTTTTATGTGTGTTTTATGTGTTTTTATTGTGTGTTTTTATGTGTTTTTAATGTGTGTTTTATGTGTTTTTATTGTGTGTTTTATGTGTTTTTATTGTGTGTTTTATGTGTGTTTTCATGTGTTTTTAATGTGGGTTTTTATGTGTTTTTAATGTGTGTTTTATGTGTTTTTGTGTGTGTTTTTGTGTTTTTTTTATGTGTGTTTTTTGTCATTTTTGTGTGTTTTTTGTTGATCCAGTAAGTCAAAATAAAAAATGATGATCAGGTCATAAAGGTGTTGTGAAGTTGTGTTTTATACAGACAGAATGAAAAGGAGTCAAAATAGCCCCAAACTCCAAAGAGTTCATAAATACATCAAATATTAGGTCATAAATAAATCAAATATTACTTCTAACCGCTGGGTGTCGCTGTTTAAATATAGCCCCGCCTTCTACTTCCGGTGACGTCACGGATGTAAACAGGAAGTGCTTCTTTTTTTCTTTGAATCTTTTCTTTCTTTTTTTTCAATGCTTTATTGAAAATGACAGAAATAACCATTCCTGGCCCGTTTTCCACAGTCCATCCAAAGAATCAATCATCAATCAACATTAAAACTTTAAAACATTAAACATTAAACATTAAAACTTATCATCATAATATCAATATAAAATAAATACAAAAATAAAATACATATAAAACAGTCTAAATGTTGTTCTCAATGATTCAAATGACTTTTAACTGTTCATTTCAGTGGGAAAAGTTTTACAAGATATATCATTTTTGTGCCTTTGTTATTGTTAGAATTTTTAGAGATTTTAAATACAATTTGAATTAATTCATGATGACAATAAATCTGGGGATGACTTCATAACCAAACATTTTGCTAAACAAAGGATAACGTTGCAACATAGTTCATCGTTTTTGTTTTGCAAAAGCGTCTCTAAACCAGCAGTTCTCAACCTTTTTGAGTCGTGACCCCAAATTTAACATGCATGTTGTCCACGACCCCCGCTCACTGAACACAATCTCACACACACAGTTCAGATCATACAAAAAAGACACAAAATGACCAAAAAAAGACACAAATTGACCAAAAAAGACACAAAATGACCAAAAAAGGAAACAAAATGACCAAAAAAACCACAAATTGACCACAAAATCATAAAAAAAAGACACAAAATGACCCAAAAAAAGACATTAAGTGACCAAAAAGACTAAAACACATTAACACATGAACACTTTAACATGGAGATGGAACATGGACACACTTTAAGTGGAGACAGAGCTGACTTCCAAAATGATTTGTTGACCCCCAGAAATCATCACAAGACCCCAATTGGGGTCCCGACCCCAAGGTTGAGAATAGCGTCTCTAGAGAACAGCAATATATATATATATATATATATATATATATATATATATATATATATATATATATATACATATATATATATACATATATATGTATATATATATGTATATATATATATATATATGTGTGTATATATATATATATATATATATATATATATATATATATATATATATATATATGTATATAATAGCAGCTGTAAATAATATGATTTTTTGGTTTAACCCATAACAACCCATTTATCCTTAAAGGAACATTATGGGGGATATACCACATAGAGCACATTTGTGATGTTTTAAAAAAAATAAAATAAAATATAAAAATGATGTCAAAGATCTGTGATGTCACATATATGTCACAATGGGCGTTTATGGTATTTATTTTTATGATATTTCTTATTTTAATATAAATAAACTCTTACAGAAACACAAGTTTGCCTTTTTCTTTTCATCTCCGAAACATTTATTAAAATTGTGACATTAATCGTGCTGTTCAACAACACATTATTTTTCAGATTTGTTTTTAAGTAACAAAATGATAATAAATCGATAATAAATAAAAACAAATAAACTCTAATGGGGTTAAATGTAATAGAGGACATCCTATTAACGGGTTATAATTTTTAAATGGGTTTAAACTTGGCTGAGGGATTTAATGAGTTAATGTGAAGCATCAAGCTTACACGGTGTCACCATAGGTTCCTATGGGTTGTATGACATCACAAGAGAAGAAGCCCATAAAGTGTCATTGATATTAAAGTAATTCTTCAGAGGGATAAATGTTGTTCATCATTTTAAAGTGTTTCTTTCATTTTATGAACATCGTTCTTAGTTGATCGACTGATTGATGATCAAAGTTATGTCAGATATTATATAAGTTATATATAGATATTGTGTCAGTGAGACAGTTTCTTATAAAGCCATTATTATATTTCCTGTCCAGGATTGAAATCCCCTGTACTGACAATGGGAGCAGTTTATTCTATTGTATATATATTATAGGTTGGTGGGCCAACTATCTCTGTTAGAAATATAAATCTTTTGTTATTAAAACAGATTTGGAAGGGTTGAGTTTATGTTTAGTACCAACCTGTTGATGATCTGAGAGATGACCATGAAACCAACCACAGACCAACTATTCCTCTCATACCAACCTGGTTACAATCATCTGTTTCACTGGAGATGACCATGAAACCAACCACAGACCAACTATTCCTCTCATACCAACCCTGTTACAATCATCTGTTTCACTGGAGATGACCATGAAGTCAACCACAGACCAACTATTCCTCTCATACCAACCCTGTTACAATCATCTGTTTCACTGGAGATGACCATGAAACCAACCACAGACCAACTATTCCTCTCATACCAACCCTGGTTACAATCATCTGTTTCACTGGAGATGACCATGAAGTCAACCACAGACCAACTATTCCTCTCATACCAACCCTGGTTACAATCATCTGTTTCACTGGAGATGACCATGAAACCAACCACAGACCAACTATTCCTCTCATACCAACCCTGGTTACAATCATCTGTTTCACTGGAGATGACCATGAAACCAACCACAGACCAACTATTCCTCTCATACCAACCCTGGTTACAATCATCTGTTTCACTGGAGATGACCATGAAACCAACCACAGACCAACTATTCCTCTCATACCAACCCTGGTTACAATCATCTGTTTCACTGGAGATGACCATGAAACCAACCACAGACCAACTATTCCTCTCATACCAACCCTGGTTACAATCATCTCTTTCACTGGAGATGACCATGAAGTCAACCACAGACCAACTATTCCTCTCATACCAACCCTGGTTACAATCATCTGTTTCACTGGAGATGACCATGAAACCAACCACAGACCAACTATTCCTCTCATACCAACCCTGGTTACAATCATCTGTTTCACTGGAGATGACCATGAAACCAACCACAGACCAACTATTCCTCTCATACCAACCCTGGTTACAATCATCTGTTTCACTGGAGATGACCATGAAGTCAACCACAGACCAACTATTCCTCTCATACCAACCCTGGTTACAATCATCTGTTTCACTGGAGATGACCATGAAACCAACCACAGACCAACTATTCCTCTCATACCAACCCTGGTTACAATCATCTGTTTCACTGGAGATGACCATGAAACCAACCACAGACCAACTATTCCTCTCATACCAACCCTGGTTACAATCATCTGTTTCACTGGAGATGACCATGAAACCAACCACAGACCAACTATTCCTCTCATACCAACCCTGGTTACAATCATCTGTTTCACTGGAGATGACCATGAAACCAACCACAGACCAACTATTCCTCTCATACCAACCCTGGTTACAATCATCTGTTTCACTGGAGATGACCATGAAGTCAACCACAGACCAACTATTCCTCTCATACCAACCCTGGTTACAATCATCTCTTTCACTGGAAAACATTAGTGTGGCGTCAATAGTTATACGCACATATAGTCTTTTCCAATATCACAGAATTTGTTTATGAAACTCTGACAAAGATAAAAGTAATTTATGAAGATATTTTATACCTCCAATCTTTTTCAATAGGGAATTTGGAACACAGTACCAAAATTAATTATTATGTTTTATCCAAAATTTCAGCCAATTTATTTTTAAGGTTCGTTTTGTTCATTTTGTGCCTTTTTTGGTCATTTTGTGTATTTTTTTGGTCATTTTGTGTCTTTTTTAGTCATTTTGTGTATTTATTTGGTCATATTGTGTCTTTTTTAGTCATTTTGTGTCTTTCTTTGGTCATTTTGTGTCTTTTTTTGGTCATTTTGTGTCTTTTTTTAGTAATTTTGTGTCCTTTTTTGGTCATTTTGTGTATTTTTTTTGGTCATATTGTGTCTTTTTTAGTCATTTTGTGTATTTTTTTGGTCATATTGTGTCTTTTTTAGTCATTTTGTGTCTTTTTTTGGTCATTTTGTGTCTTTTTTAGTCATTTTGTGTATTTTTTTTGGTCATTTTGTGTCTTTTTTAGTCATTTTGTGTCTTTCTTTGGTCATTTTGTGTCTTTTTTTGGTCGTTTTGTGTCTTTTTTTAGTAATTTTGTGTCCTTTTTTGGTCATTTTGTGTATTTTTTTTGGTCATATTGTGTCTTTTTTAGTCATTTTGTGTATTTTTTTGGTCATATTGTGTCTTTTTTAGTCATTTTGTGTCTTTTTTTGGTCATTTTGTGTCTTTTTTAGTCATTTTGTGTATTTTTTTTGGTCATTTTGTGTCTTTTTTAGTCATTTTGTGTCTTTTTTTGGTCATTTTGTAATTTTGTGTCCTTTTTTGGTCATAATGTGTCTTTTTTTAGTTGTTTTGTGTCGTTTTGTGTCTTTTTTTCCATCAAGGCAGTCAAAATCGATAACTTTTAAGCCACCATCTTTAATTTCTTTAACCATGGTGCTTTCTTTCATATAGTGTGTCTTGTTTCTCCAAATAAAATGAAGATTAATTTGGTTAATGGACTTGATTAGTTTATTTAAAGCAGGCTGGGTCCATCTTGGTAGCTAAAAGTATGGGCAGGTCTCTCTGGAGACATGAATTTAATTTGGCTTCACTCTCTTCTATTGTTTTTTCTACATTCAAGTATTGACTTTGTTTTTGGTCTTTTGTAATGTGTACTCCAAGGTATTAATTTGTGACTTGACAGGGATGTTACAGATGTCTTGTATCATGAATTGCAAATAGTTCACATTTGTTTCAGTTGAAAGAAAACCCTGAAGCTTTTGTTATTGGAATTTGGTGTCTGTCTTGTACAAATATTGTTGTATCATCAATGTCTAAAGACATTTAGATTTATGTTTTCATTACAATTTTAATATAAATTGCTAATATTTCTGTGACTAGTATGAATAAATATGGTGGAATTCCTACATTAACATTAAAACTGGTGGTTGATATTCTCACATAAACCACTAACTCATTTCCTAAACCTAAATGTTTAGGAAATGAATGGCATGTTTAAATGCCGTATATTTGGAGTTGAACCATGAAAATACAAATATTCCTGGATTTAAATGTCTCCAAGCAGCCGTTAAACTTTGGTCATTACAGAAGTTTATAGAAAGTGTTTGGATGAGAATCTAGTAGGACGTTTACCATAAAATTCACCATGGACGAAGTTAAGAATCCACATTTAATAACGTTATCGTTGAGTATGTTGACTTGATATTATCTAACTGTCAAAAAGACAATTTGATCTGACAGATTTTTATTTTCAGTGCTCCCGTTGAACCATTAAATATTGATTAAGATGAAATCATTATGAGCATTAACATGATAAGCTCTGAAATGTTCTAGTAGGATGGCGCCCCCTGCTGGTCGTCCAGTACCATGAACTCCATCTGGTTGTTTTATGAGTCTGAGTTCATGAGACATTCGCTGTTTCACTGTACCGGCTTTTATTGGTTATAACCTAAATCATCAGAATCAGTAAAACCATGTTAATAATTGTCTTGAGGTCTGCAAAAAGATTAAATATCCTGGTCATTGTGTTGCATATGATATGAGTGATGATGACGACATATTCAGACGGTGTTGTAAGTTATATACAAACACCATAACACATACGTTTAGCTGCTGTTCTACTTATTAACTCCATGGAGTCTTTTAACTCTGTTTCCTCCATGTCTGACTCCTTCCATCCTGCCTGGATTCACCTTAAAACATGTTTAAATACCATGTTGGGATATTTCTCACCTATATGACCTGATAATAATAATAATAGATTTTTTATTCTGACTTACTGGATCAACATTTAGAACCAAAAAGAAACAAAGAAAAACCAACATAAATGTGATCTTGTGATTGTGTGTGATCCTGTCATCAACTCTGGTTTTATTCTAGTGGGACTCCGTTTGATTTGGCTCTTTATGTTTAGAGGAACAATTTGGGTCATTTTGTGTCTTTTTTGTGTCTTTGTTGGTCATTTTGTGTCTTTTTTGTCTTTTTTTAGTCCTTTAGTCCAGCTGTTCTCAACCTTGGGGTCGGGACCCCAATTGGGGTCGTGAGATGATTTCTGGGGGTCGCCAGATCATTTTCGAAGTCAGCTCTGTCTCCACTGTGTTAAAGTGTTCATGTGTTTTAGTCTTTTTGGTCATTTTGTGTCTTTTTTGGTCATTTTGTGTGTTTTTTTTGTAATTTTGTGTCTTTTTTTGGACATTTTGTGTCTTTTTTTGTGTCTTTTTTTGATCATTTTGTGTCTTTTTTTGATAATTTTGTGTCTTTTTTGGGTGATTTTGTGTCTTTTTTTAGTAATTTGTGTCTTTTTTTGGTAATTGTGTTTCTTCTTTTGGGTCATTTTGGGTCTTTTTTTAGTAATTTGTGTCTTTTCTGGTCATTTTGTGTCTTTTTTGTCTTTTTTTAGTCCTTTAGTCCAACATTAAATGTGATTTTGAATCTTTTTTTTACTTTCAAAACACTATCATGCTCAATAAAGAACGTTAAATGTGTCAAATGTGACCAAAGGAGTCAAATCTACCATATAAGAGGGTTCCATCCAGTTCTATCATTTGATACTAAATCTATTTGAGCTTGTCTCCAGTTTTACTTGGTATATCATCATCAAACTGAAACTGGCCTCATGGAGTTTACAGCCAGAACTTTAGAGGTACATTTATAATAAAGATAAATGTTTTCTGGTCTGGATGTGGAGAAGGAGTCTTTGGAGACTCCCGAGGGTTAAATCATGACTCAGAGTGTGGTTTGGTAGAGCAGGTTGAGCTGCTCTGTGTGAATGTGTCGGTTAAAGCCTCGCCCTTTATTATTCACCTTGAAACAGGTGAAGAAACAATGAGGGAGGACTATAATTATAATTATGATTAATATGTGTAACTGGACCGGTCGGTTAGTGGAGCAGGATGGTTTCAGAGGAACCCAGGAACGGAATGGAACACACCCCCAACGTGCCCATTACAATCTATTTATATATTTATAGTGACGCCTGGACGTCACACACACACACACACACACACACACACACACACACACACACACACACACACACGTATCTTAATGTAGATACTGTGGGTCTGTTCCAAAACTCACAATGATCTTTTACTGAAGAGTTATAATAATAATAATAATAATAATAATAATAATATTTTATACAGCAACTTCAAAGGGGGAATTATACAATTAAAATAAAATAAAAATGCAAAAAAAAAAACACTTCCTAAAGAAAACCAAATGTATGTAGATTTTGAAAAATAAAATATAAAATATAACACAATGAATATATGTGAAACCCTGATATATACTGTTAGTGGAGGGATACTCTTTTTTTTTGATTAGTTCCCAAAAATCCCAATAATATATATTAAATTAAGGCCTATTTAAAAATATTTGAAACATTTTATTTTTGAAGTTTGTGCTAAAAGTAAATGTTTTATAAAACTGAAGTTAAAGGGCGTTGCTCAGAATTAATTAAATTGAATTCATGATGGATAAACAATGCATTAATTAAATAAAATAAAACAAAATAAAATAAAATAAAATCAATTTTTTTCTTTACCCGTTTTGAATGGCAATCACTCTCTGGCTGTTTGTTTTTTGCTATTTTTGTTTTGCTTCTTTCACATTTTACAGACCTTGCCCTTGTTTTTGACTGCAACCTATGTCCTGCAGATTAAAACTATTATTAATATTATTAATATTATTATTTTTGTTGTTGTTGTTGTTGTTAGTAGTAGTATTACTACTAGTAGTAGCAGTAATAACTTAAATAAAATAAAATACAATTAAATTAAATTAAATCACTTTTTTCTTTACCCGTTTTAAACGGCAATCACTTTTTGGATGTTTTTTTTGTTGCTTCTTTCACATTTTACGTACTTTGGCCTTTGTTTGTTGTTATTATTATTATTATTATTATTATTACTATTATCATCATCATTATATAATAATACATTATTATTGTAATTATTTTTTAATTATTATTATCCTTTTGATTAATATGATTATTGTTATTTTATTATTATTATTATTATTATTATTATTATCATTATTATCATTATTATTATTAGGAGTAGTAGTAGTAGTATTAATAAATTAAAGTAAAGTAACTACTAGTGGAGCCTCCTCCGGACCACCAGGTGGTGACAGAGAGCTCCAACCTTTAAAAAAGACCAGAGAAGAAGAAGGAGGAGGAGGAGGAGGAGGAGAAGGAGGGCCGGACCAGGAGGAGTAGACCGTCAGCTCCGAGTCTCTCCGACAGACACGTTCACCGAGTCTCAGTTCACCGGGTCCGGTTCAGGTTGACGGACCTTTGAGACGCGGTTCGAACTTGACGGACCTTCGTGACGAGCCTCTGTCCTCGTGACGAGCCCCTGCCGGAGCCTCGTCGTCATGGCTTCTTCCCGGAAGAGGAACCGCCTGGTGGATATCAACGGGGAGCAGGTCGGAGCGCCGCCCGCCCGGAAGCAGGTCCGGGCGGGCGGGCAGCGCCACGTGGCGGCGCTGATCCTGGCCCGGGGCGGGTCCAAGGGGATCCCGCTGAAGAACATCAAGATGCTGGCGGGAGTCCCGCTGATCGGCTGGGTGCTGCGGGCCGCCGTAGACTGCGACATGTTCGACAGGTATTATTATTATTGTTATTATTATTATTATTATTATTATTATTGTTATTATTATTATTATTGTTGTTGTTATTGTTATTGTTGTTATTATACTAATGTAATAAAAACTGGTGCTGCGGGCCGCCATAGACTGCGACATGTTCGACAGATAGGGTTATTATTATTATTATTATTATTGTTATTATTATTATTATTATTGTTATTGTTGTTATTATTATTGTTATTGTTGTTATTATTATTATTATACTAATGTAATAAAAACTGGTGTTCGACAGGTATTATTATTATTATTATTATTGTTGTTATTATACTAATGTAATAAGAACTGGTAGACTCCGACATGTTCGACAGGTATTATTATTATTATTATTATTATTATTATTATTGTTATTATTATTATTATTATTGTTATTGTTGTTATTATTATACTAATGTAATAAAAACTGGTGTTCGACAGGTATTATTATTATTATTATTGTTGTTATTATACTAATGTAATAAGAACTGGTAGACTCCGACATGTTCGACAGGTATTATTATTATTATTATTATTATTGTTATTATACTAATGTAATAAGAACTGGTAGACTCCGACATGTTCGACAGGTATTATTATTATTATTATTATTGTTATTATACTAATGTAATAAGAACTGGTAGACTCCGACATGTTCGACAGGTATTATTATTATTATTATTATTATTATTATTGTTATTATACTAATGTAATAAGAACTGGTAGACTCCGACATGTTCGACAGGCATTGTTGTTGTTGTTGTTATTATACTAATGTAATAACTGCTGGTTTTTACCTTATATACATATTATATTTATGTATTAACACTTTTACCTTATTAATATTCACTCATTGCTAATGTAATAACTGCTGGTTTTTATCTTAAATTATATTATAATGTAATAACAACTGTTTTTATCTTATAATATTCACTGTTAGAATGAAAATGAAATGGGGGAAAAACTCACATAATGATTCATATTTACTATACTAATGTAATAAAAACACTTTTTACCTTTTATAATATTCACTATTAGAATGAAAATAACTCACAAAATGATACATATTTATTACATTTATGTTATAAAACACATTTTACCTCATTAGAATGAAAATAACTCACAAAATGACACATATTTACTATATTTATGTTATAAAAACACTTTTTACCTTCATTATATTCACTGTTAGAATGAAAATTACCCACAAAATGACACATTTATTATTCTAATGTAATTAAAACTGTTTTGCCTCATTACAATGAAAATAACACACAAAATTATTCATATTTATTATATTTATGTAATAAAAAGTTTTTACCTTTTATAATATTCACTGTTGGAATGAAAATAACCCACAAAATGATTCATATTTACTATACTAATGTGATAAAAATGGATTTACCTTTATAATATTCAGTTAGAATGTAAATAACTCGCATAATTATTCATATTTACTATACATTGTATACATACTATATTCACTATTAGAATGAAAGTAACTCACAAAATGACAAACATTTATTATACTAATGTAAAAAAACCTGTTTTTACCAGATTATATTCACTATTAGAATGAAAATAACAACTGTGGCCGCGTCACTAACTGCACAACATCAGCAGCTGATCATAAACAAAGCAGCATGGCTAATTATGCACAGCGTCTCCGCTGATAATAAACATCATGATGGTGAATCAACCAGCATCACTAACTGTGCACAGAGTGTCTGGTGCTTGTTGTAAACAAACAGAGATCGCTAAGCTAACACCTCCTGCAGCAGCAGCACATACACACTGTACTGCTACAGAGCTAACTGTTAGCCTGTTAGCACATACACACTGTACTGCTACGGAGCTAACTGTTAGCCTGTTAGCACATACACACTGTACTGCTACAGAGCTAACTGTTAGCCTGTTAGCACATACACACTGTACCTCTACAGAGCTAACTGTTAGCCTGTTAGCACATACACACTGTACTGCTACAGAGCTAACTGTTAGCCTGTTAGCACATACACACTGTACTGCTACAGAGCTAACTGTTAGCCTGATAGCACATACACACTGTACTGCTACGGAGCTAACTGTTAGCCTGTTAGCACATACACACTGTACTGCTACGGAGCTAACTGTTAGCCTGTTAGCACATACACACTGTACTGCTACAGAGCTAACTGTTAGCCTGTTAGCACATACACACTGTACTGCTACAGAGCTAACTGTTAGCCTGATAGCACATACACACTGTACTGCTACAGAGCTAACTGTTAGCCTGTTAGCACATACACACTGTACTGCTACAGAGCTAACTGTTAGCCTGTTAGCACATACACACTGTACTGCTACGGAGCTAACTGTTAGCCTGTTAGCACATACACACTGTACTGCTACGGAGCTAACTGTTAGCCTGTTAGCACATACACACTGTACTGCTACAGAGCTAACTGTTAGCCTGTTAGCACATACACACTGTACTGCTACAGAGCTAACTGTTAGCCTGTTAGCACATACACACTGTACTGCTACAGAGCTAACTGTTAGCCTGTTAGCACATACACACTGTACTGCTACAGAGCTAACTGTTAGCCTGTTAGCACATACACACTGTACTACTACTAACCGATGAATAGTTTCCACCGCTGAACAAACCTTCCTGAGCTGTAAACTCCCAGCATCAACACATAAAAGTTGTGAAACACGTCTAAACTTTTCTCCTGCCAGTGTCTGGGTGTCCACTGACCACGATGAGATTGAGAAGGTGGCGAAGTCGTGGGGTGCCAGAGTCCACCGCAGGAGTCCTGAGGTGTCCAAGGACTCGTCCACGTCCATCGACACCATCCAAGAGTTCGCCAGGCTCAACCCGGGTACGCAACCGCTCCAGGATCCAGGATCCAGGATCCAGGATCCGTGTGTGTGTTTGATCAGTGACACAGATGAGTGTGTGGATATAAAGCAGCTGCTGCTTTCTAACTGTGCTGTTTTGACAGAGGTGGACGTGTTGTGTAACATCCAGGCCACGTCCCCGTGTCTCCACCCGTTCCACCTGAAGGACGCGCTGGAGATGATCACAGACGGCGACTTTGACTCCGTCTTCTCCGTCGTCAGGAGACACCACTTCCGCTGGAAGGAGGTCGAGAAAGGATGTGAGTCCACAGCTATATGTATTTACAATTTTATAAATATATATTATAAACACATGTCATATAACAATAATAATAATAATAACTAGAAAATTCCCTCTGGGGAAATTTTGAAAGGGCCACGGGGGCTACTGCCGGTGTGTGTACACTATGATGAGATTCTTCAGAGATTTCAAACAATTAATACTAGTAATGTTATGATACTATATAATATACAAGGAGCACACCTACAACAAGCATTCCTTTACAAGTATTTATTTATACAGCAACCTATGCCCTTTAACCTCAACATGTGCGCGCATATGTATGTGTGTGTGTGTGTGTGTGTGTGTGCGTGTATCTGTAACTGTAATCACATCAAAGCATCAAAGCGTTGGGGTCGACCAATCAGAGCAGAGCAATCAACAGAATTAACAGCTGTGGAATCTTCTGGCAGAGTGACAGCAGACAGAGGTGGACAGAGTGAAATTTCTGGCCTCGAACAGAAAGCATTTTTGGCAAAACCATAATACCTATCATTGATCCGACTTCACTTTGAGCGTCCTGAGTTCTTCCTGAACCTCTACATATGTTTTTTTTAAGAAAAATGAAAAAATAGCTTTGTTAGAGCGATCTAAAAAAACTGTTCCATCTCCCTTTTTCCGAAATCTTCCTGTGTTTTTAATATGGGACCCAATGAGGCTGTTGGTGGTGTTGGTGGATCATCTGTGCGTCCTACGCCCAAACTATAACTCTGACAGCTTTACCAGAGGATTGTGAGGGAGAAGACTAATTTTCCTACGTTTCTATGTATAAATTATTTCTGTAGAGTGGAATTTGTGGCCTGGAGCGCAGTTTTCAAATTTATTTTTTGACAGTTTTTTCTCTCCCTCTACACTCTGGTGATGACATCACACACTGTGACACGAACATTCCGTGCAATACACACCCATTATAATCTCAGAATTTCTCCAAAAATGATCATGGTCATTGAACAGGGATTGATAAAAAACTATATGACCTATCGAAACGTGGATTAATACACCGATACACAAGACTTGTGTCTACTGTTTAAAGATTTTAAGGTGGTAGTCGAAACACGGCTGTACGGTCCGTGCGTGCGCTCTCCCACACGTCAACCTTACTGGGGATTTCCACCGGGCGCGGAACGGCTCCGCCGCGGGTTAGCTCCGTCCTCCGCCCGGAGTCAGTTCCCACCGGGCGCGTAACGGCAGCGTAGCGAGCCAGCCGTATACACGCGAGGTAACGAGAACACGCGATAATCCTGAACGTACGGGAGACCGCGAGATCCCGTGATAAACTGTGTATATATATTATATACAGTCTATGGTAAAAGGTAAACAACAACAACAAACAGCTTACTTTGCTTCTCTGACGTGGAAGATCTGTTGATCTGACCATCTATCCTTATAGAAAGAATATGTTATGTCATCAGTGGCGGACTCAAATTATGATGTGCTCTCTAGAGATTCTATAATACAGTATCACCAAACTGTGAAAAATGTTATGTGAGATGTTTGCTCTCATTTAGTTCTCAAAGTGCACAAAATAGATGCATTTCACTTAAAAATGTACAAATTTTCTCCCGGGCGGCATGCCCCCAGACCCCCCTAGATGGTTTGGTTCGATCCTTTTAATTGTCAGTACCATATCATTAATTACTTTGATCTGGATCTCCTTTTAACTTAATGCTAATATTTCATCATACATGATGCATCAGATGCCCCTGCCCTTCTAACAGTTTGAGTCCGCCACTGTATGTCATAAATGATTGATGCTGTTCCACTTCAACAATCCGACTCTTGTCGTCCATGTCTCCGACCCTCTGAGACCCTTTTATTGATTGATTGATTGATTGCTGATCTGGTGCCAAGACGTAATGTTGATGTTAAGTTGTTTTAGGCTGCATGAACTGCGTATTGTTTTATTTTGAAAGGATTCTGTATTTTCATCTCGTTAACAAGAATGTCAGTTTTCCAGTTATGCCGAACCCCCCGCCCCCATGCATAAAAAATGAATTCAGGCACAGGATTTTTTTCTGCTTCAAGCCCTGCCTTTAGTTGTGACTGTGTTCCTCCTGGTTTCACTGTGTTTTCATTGTGGTTAAGTACATTTTTCAGTCATAAATCATAACCTGCTGCACCAGCTCCTGTTCTGTCACTTTTATTTTCCGATAGCTTCTTAAGACGACACGTCAGAAACAAAAATACTTTAATAGACTTCTATTGTTATAAAGCAGATGATGATTCATCATTAAATGTTGGTTTGTCTCAGAATAGTTTGGTCATTAATTCTTCTGTCTGAAGCAGCAGAACAGGTCGAAGCTTCGTTCTGTTTCAATGAAAGTGACGTTCGTGTTGACTGTCAGAGTTTAACTGCATCATTACACACCAAACCAGTTAGTACGCTGCTCCAGTCACTCCCTGTGACAACATGGTGGATGTTAAACAATGTGTTGAGTGTCATGCAAGTTATTATAGTCAACGGAAACTAACAAAATGACCTAAAGAGTTGGGTTTTTTAAAACGATAGCTAACTGAAACTGTATTTTGTGGTTCCAAAACTAACGAAAAGTATAGTGAAAATGTCCTTCGTTTTCGTCTTTGTCAACTTTTTTCATCCGTTTTTGGGCGGCTTTTGTTATATATGTCTATGGTTTTGGTGATTAAGGGGGCGGGGCCTAGGGGGACATGTCAATCACCATTGTACTGAATAAGATTGGTTGAGCAACTTTGCCGATTAGACAGCAAGGTACGGCAACACCACTAGGACAAACGGGACAAATCTCACAGCCCTGAATGCCTGAAGAACATGTTGTGATTTGGTGCTATATGTTGCCTTGACTTAAATGTTTATATATGCTCATTCATGTAATATATAATAATAGTTAATATAATAATAATGTACTTCAATATGCTCATTCATATAATATATAATAATAGTTAATATAATAATAATTCACTATGCTCATTCATATAATATATAATAATAGTTAATATAATAATAATTCACTATGCTCATTCATATAATATATAATAATAGTTAATATAATAATAATGTACTTCACTATGCTCATTCATATAATATATAATAATAGTTAATATAATAATAATGTACTTCACTATGCTCATTCATATAATATATAATAATAGTTAATATAATAATAATTCACTATGCTCATTCATATAATATATAATAATAGTTAATATAATAATAATTCACTATGCTCATTCATATAATATATAATAATAGTTAATATATTAATAATTCACTATGCTCATTCATATAATATATAATAATAGTTAATATATTAATAATTCACTATGCTCATTCATATAATATATAATAATAGTTAATATAATAATAATAATGTACTTCAATATGCTCATTCATGTAATATATAATAATAGTTAATATAATAATAATGTACTTCAATATGCTCATTCATATAATATATAATAATAGTTAATATAATAATAATTCACTATGCTCATTCATGTAATATATAATAATAGTTAATATAATAATAATTCACTATGCTCATTCATATAATATATAATAATAGTTAATATAATAATAATTCACTATGCTCATTCATATAATATATAATAATAGTTAATATAATAATAATGTACTTCACTATGCTCATTCATATAATATATAATAATAGTTAATATAATAATAATTCACTATGCTCATTCATATAATATATAATAATAGTTAATATAATAATAATGTACTTCAATATGCTCATTCATGTAATATATAATAATAGTTAATATAATAATAATGTACTTCACTATGCTCATTCATGTAATATATAATAATAGTTAATATAATAATAATTCACTATGCTCATTCATATAATATATAATAATAGTTAATATAATAATAATTCACTATGCTCATTCATATAATATATAATAATAATTCACTATGCTCATTCATGTAATATATAATAATAGTTAATATAATAATAATTCACTATGCTCATTCATATAATATATAATAATAGTTAATATAATAATAATTCACTATGCTCATTCATATAATGTATAATAGTTAATATAATAATAATTCACTATGCTCATTCATATAATATATAATAATAATTCACTATGCTCATTCATATAATATATAATAATAATTCACTATGCTCATTCATATAATATATAATAGTTAATATAATAATAATTCACTATGCTCATTCATATGATATATAATAATAATTCACTATGCTCATTCATATAATGTATAATAATAATTCACTATGCTCATTCATATAATATATAATAGTTAATATAATAATAATTCACTATGCTCATTCATATAATATATAATAATAATTCACTATGCTCATTCATATAATATATAATAGTTAATATAATAATAATTCACTATGCTCATTCATATAATATATAATAGTTAATATAATAATAATTCACTATGCTCATTCATATAATATATAATAATAATTCACTATGCTCATTCATATAATGTATAATAATAATTCACTATGCTCATTCATATAAGATATAATAGTTAATATAATAATAATTCACTATGCTCATTCATATAATATATAATAATAATTCACTATGCTCATTCATATAATGTATAATAATAATTCACTATGCTCATTCATATAATATATAATAGTTAATATAATAATAATTCACTATGCTCATTCATATAATATATAATAATAATTCACTATGCTCATTCATATAATATATAATAGTTAATATAATAATAATTCACTATGCTCATTCATATAATATATAATAATAATTCACTATGCTCGTTCATATAATATATAATAATAGTTAATATAATAATAATTCACTATGCTCATTCATATAATGTATAATAATAATTCACTATGCTCATTCATATAATATATAATAGTTAATATAATAATAATTCACTATGCTCATTCATATAATGTATAATAATAATTCACTATGCTCGTCTGAGCGCTGCCGTTTATTTCCTCCATCGTTGACATTAATCTAATAAAACCCTCGGATCATTTTTTGTAACTTTGTGACTGTACATGTTTTATTTTGGTAAAACTGTTTTGTTCATATTGTAAATGTAATTCTTTGTCCCTGAACATAATTTATTAAGTATTTATTTTTATTTAGTATGAGAAATACAAAAAATCCTTCAACTAATGCGTGAGCATTCATGCAGGAAAAATCTCAGCTCTTGCCTCCATGAACTGTTTTCATAAGCTGCATCCTGTATCGCAGGATAGAAAATAGCTGGCGAGCATTGATGTCTGATCAGCTGTGACTCATGCCAGTGCTCTATCCCCGAACCCTCCCTTCCTCCTTCCAGCCGGCGAGTTGACCACGCCGCTCAACCTGGACCCGGCCAAGCGCCCGCGGCGCCAGGACTGGGACGGAGAGCTGATTGAGAACGGGTCGTTCTACTTCACCACCAGAGACCAGCTGCTCAACCAGGGGCTGCTGCAGGTAACAGAGCAACCACAGCAACCAGAGCAACCAGAGCAACCAGCAGGAGGCCAACCTGCAGTCAGATCTCATGGGTCTGATCAGAATCCTCCTCTGTTGTCTCATTGGATGTTGGATAATAATCTCTGTGGAAACACGTTTCTGCTGCTGACGCGTCCACTTTCATGATGTTTGAAGCTTTCATGAAGCCGACAGAAGTAAGAAGCTAACAGTAGCTGTAGAGAACTACTCCACCTCCTCATGGAGGTTAGGAATCAGGCTTGTAACCGGAGGGTTGCCGGTTTGAATCCCACGACTGACCGGTCAAGTAATGTGCAACTCCTTGCATGGTGTGTTCTCTGGTGTGTAAGAAGGATTAAGGGTTCATGCAGATGTTGAATTTCCCCATTAATTAGTAAAGGATAAACCTTAATCTGAGCTTCAGACGCTCTCCGACAAGCTAACCAGCTGTTTGACAAGCTAGTGAATCTGTAACCTGGTGAATCGTTTCTTCACATCATCTACACTCTCCAACAGTTTACAGATAGAACTCTGAAAAACTGGACTAGACAGAGAGTTCCCGTCTGTGTCCACATTCTAGAAGATTTACACTGTTTGTTTCACGGGTGTCCCCATAGGTTCTTATGGGTTAATTTCTGCTTGGCTCTCTCCAGGGAGGGAAGGTGGCCTACTACGAGATGCTGCCGGAGTACAGCGTGGACATCGACGTGGACATCGACTGGCCTGTGGCCGAGCAGAGGGTTCTCCGGTGAGCCGCACACTATCAGAACATCAGAACATCAGAACATTGAGCTGGCATGACCAGAGTCTGCTCCATATGCTACACAGATAGAACTATTAATTAGTTGTTTCGTTTTTACAACCTCTAATTACAGCCGCTCCTGTCCTCTCCTCTCAGCTCTGTGTAAACAGCCTGTATAGTGCAGAATTTTGTGTTTTTAACAGGATCTGCTTAGTGCAAACGGTATTTTTTTGGTACGTTTTTAAATGGGACATGTTGAATAAAGGGATTTTTGTTTAGTTTTGCCTGTTTTTTTACAACTCTTAAGTACTCTTAAGAGTAAGAACGAGGGGGCCGGAGGCTCTTCTTAACGAGCCGCGGGGGCCAGAGGCTCTTCTTAATGAGCTGCGGGGGCCAGAGGCTCGTTAAGATGAGTAAGAATGAGTCGAAGCAGCACAGTCCTCCCCTGCAGCAGTCTCTCCCAGCTGCAGAGCCGAAGGGGATGTTAACCCCTTAGTGTCCAGTCTGCTAATTGCTAACAGGCTAACAGTTAGCTCTGTAGCAGTACAGTGTGTATGTGCTAACAGGCTAACAGTTAGCTCTGTAGCAGTACAGTGTGTATGTGCTAACAGGCTAACAGTTAGCTCTGTAGCAGTACATTGTGTATGTGCTAACAGGCTAATAGTTAGCTCTGTAGCAGTACAGTGTGTATGTGCTAACAGGCTAACAGTTAGCTCTGTAGCAGTACATTGTGTATGTGCTAACAGGCTAACAGTTAGCTCTGTAGCAGTACAGTGTGTATGTGCTAACAGGCTAACAGTTAGCTCTGTAGCAGTACAGTGTGTATGTGCTAACAGGCTAACAGTTAGCTCTGTAGCAGTACAGTGTGTATGTGCTAACAGGCTAACAGTTAGCTCTGTAGCAGTACATTGTGTATGTGCTAACAGGCTAACAGTTAGCTCTGTAGCAGTACAGTGTGTATGTGCTAACAGGCTAACAGTTAGCTCTGTAGCAGTACAGTGTGTATGTGCTAACAGGCTAACAGTTAGCTCTGTAGCAGTACAGTGTGTATGTGCTAACAGGCTAACAGTTAGCTCTGTAGCAGTACAGTGTGTATGTGCTAACAGGCTAACAGTTAGCTCTGTAGCAGTACAGTGTGTATGTGCTAACAGGCTAACAGTTAGCTCTGTAGCAGTACAGTGTGTATGTGCTAACAGGCTAACAGTTAGCTCTGTAGCAGTACAGTGTGTATGTGCTAACAGGCTAACAGTTAGCTCTGTAGCAGTACAGTGTGTATGTGCTAACAGTTAGCTCTGTAGCAGTACAGTGTGTATGTGCTAACAGGCTAACAGTTAGCTCTGTAGCAGTACAGTGTGTATGTGCTGCTGCTGCAGGAGGTGTTCACTTAGCGATCTTTGTTTACAACAAGCACCAGACACTAAAAACTGTTGCTATTGTTTGTTTAAAAGTAGTGCAATAAAAATACAGATGTTTTACCTAACATGATGAATAATTGTGATTAATAATCATGATTACAATATTGATCAAAATAATCGTGATTATCATTTTGGCCATAATCGTGCAGCCCTAGTGCATACTAATCTTTCAGTCAGTTATTCCTTCCACCTCATTTAGTCTCTCTTCTTCTCCAGGTACGGTTACTTCGGCCGGGTGAATCCAGAGGTGGTCCGTCTGATGTTCTGCAACATCTCCGGGTGTCTGACGGAGGGACGGATCTTCCTGTCGGTGTCCGGGGAGGACATGATGTCCATCAACACCAGAGACACCGCCGGCGTCCGCATGCTGCAGAGAGGCAACGTGGAGGTTGGAGCTGGTCCCTGGACCTTTTAGTCCACCGGACCTTTTAGTCCACAGCGTTGTGTGGTGTCACATCCCCGTGCTACCTTCTGTCTTGGCTCCACCAGGTGGTGCTGCTGACCTCCGACCTGGACCCGGTCTGCCAGGCGCTGGCCGACAAACTGTCCCAGAGGACGGGCTGCCAGGTGGTGACGGTGGGGGAGGAGCCCCTGGACACTCTGAGGCCCCTGGTGGAGCAGAGGAAGCTGGACTGGAAGGATGTGGCCTATATGGGTAAAGAACCTCTTCTTTTATTCAGTGCCGCTCTAACGCAGGGGTCCAGTCCGGCCCGGGGAATACATCTGCAATTTGAAAAAAATCATAAACATGATGAACTACATTTTCTTTAAATTCTACATTTCCTATTTTGTCCAGTGCCTAATCAGTCCCGTCTCAGCTCGCTGGTGTAACAAAAGCGAAAACATAGCGGTTGCTATGGAGACAAGCTTCTAAGGCCTCCAGACAGCAGCAGACAGTCAACAGGTGTCTGTGGGAGGTTGAGGGGGGGGGTCTCACTGCTCAACAGGGTTAGCCTAACCCTGACCCCGGTCATCTTGTCCATATTGTCCAGAGCAAGGTCATTATAGTTAACGAAAACTAACGAAATAACGAAAACTAGAATTGAAAAAACAAGTAATAAAAATAGAAACAAGAGTTTTTAAAAAAACGATAACTAACTGAAACTGTATTTTGTGGTTCCAAAACTAACTAAAACGAACTAAAATTATAGTGAAAATGTCCTTCGTTTTCGTCTTTGTCAACTTTTTTCATCCGTAAACCTTTTTGGTTGATATGAAATCTATTTCATCTATCTGGTTTTATGACTTAATAAACTTATTGGGGCTGAGATGGATCAGACAAAGGAAATAAAGGAAACATTTATTGTGACCTTATTGAATCTGGACCCAACAAATACCCCATTACAAAACAACTACAACTAATAAAAACTACACTACAACTAATAAAAACTAAACTACAACTAATAAAAACTAAACTACAACTAATAAAAACTAAACTAACACTAATACAAACTAAACTACAACTAATAAAAACTAAACTACAACTAATAAAAAACTAAACTACAACTAATAAAAAACTAAACTACAACTAATAAAAACTAAACTAACACTAATACAAACTAAACTACAACTAATAAAAACTAAACTACAACTAATAAAAACTAAACTACAACTAATAAAAACTAAACTACAACTAATAAAAAACTAAACTACAACTAATAAAAACTAAACTACAACTAATAAAAACTAAACTACAACTAATAAAAACTAAACTACAACTAATAAAAACTAAACTACAACTAATAAAAACTAAACTAAACTAATAAAAACTAAACTACAACTAATAAAAACTAAACTACAACTAACACTAAAACTAAACTAAAACTAATAAAAACTAAACTACAACTAATAAAAACTAAACTACAACTAATAAAAACTAAACTACAACTAATAAAAACTAAACTACAACTAATAAAAACTACATTAAAACTAATAAAAACTAAACTAGAACTAATAAAAACTAAACTAAAACTAATAAAAACTAAACTACAACTAATAAAAACTAAACTACAACTAATAAAAACTACACTACAACTAATAAAAACTACACTACAACTAATAAAAACTACACTAAAACTAATAAAAACTACACTACAACTAATAAAAACTAAACTACAACTAATAAAAACTAAACTACAACTAATAAAAACTAAACTACAACTAATAAAAACCAAACTAAAACTAATAAAAACTACACTAAAACTAATAAAAACTAAACTACAACTAATAAAAACTAAACTAAAACTAATAAAAACTAAACTAAAACTAATAAAAACTACACTACAACTAATAAAAACTAAACTACAACTAATAAAAACTAAACTACAACTAATAAAAACTACACTACAACTAATAAAAACTAAACTACAACTAATAAAAACTAAACTACAACTAATAAAAACTCAACTACAACTAATAAAAACTCAACTACAACTAATAAAAACTACACTAAAACTAATAAAAACTAAACTACAACTAATAAAAACTAAACTACAACTAATAAAAACTAAAATAAAACTAATAAAAACTAAAATAAAACTAATAAAAACTAAACTACAACTAATAAAAACTACACTACAACTAATAAAAACTCAACTACAACTAATAAAAACTACACTAAAACTAATAAAAACTAAACTAAAACTAATAAAAACTAAACTAAAACTAATAAAAACTAAACTAAAACTAATAAAAACTAAAATAAAACTAATAAAAACTAAACTACAACTAATAAAAACTACACTACAACTAATAAAAACTCAACTACAACTAATAAAAACTCAACTAAAACTAATAAAAACTACACTACAACTAATAAAAACTAAACTACAACTAATAAAAACTAAACTACAACTAATAAAAACTAAACTACAACTAATAAAAACTAAACTAAAACTAATAAAAACTAAACTACAACTAATAAAAACTAAACTACAACTAATAAAAACTAAACTAAAACTAATAAAAACTAAACTAAAACTAAGCATTTTCCAAAAAATAAAAACTAACTAAAACTATCAAACTCGCTCTAAAAACAAACTAAAACTATTTGAATTTGCAAACAAAAATTCAAAACGAAATTAAAGCTAAAACCATCCAGTCTCTTCTCCAGGGCCGTCAGTCGCTCCATGATTTTATCCATAGTTCGGTTTGTGACCACAGTCTGAGTTCAGACAGCTCTGCCCATCGTATCAATCATCTCAGCAGCTGTCAGCGTTTACTGTGTATCTCCATAAATAATAATAATAATAATACATTTTATTTATAATGCACTTTACATTACAGGAAATCTCAAAGTGCTACAGGTTAAAAGCATAACAGTCTAACTATAAAAAGGATTTAAAAAAGGAAAAAAACAGCTAAAAACAGAAAACATAATCTAAAAACCATCTAGATGGGAGGAACCAGATGTTTTGCTAGAAAGGAAAGTTTTGAGTCCTTTTTTAAAAGTGTCTGTGGACTGTGGAGCCCTCAGGGGGTCAGGAAGGCTCCACAGAAAGCCTGTCTGTCTCCACGGTGCTGAGTCTGGTTCTGGTGGGTGGAGGCGGTTTGGGTGGGTGGAGCGGAGGGACAGGTTGTGTTTGTGGGGTGAGTAGTTCTTGGAGATATGAGGGGGCATTTCCATAGATGCATTGGTGAGTGAGGAGGGAAACCTTATATTCCATCCGGGAGGAAACGGGGAGCCAGTGAAGTGAGTGGAGACTCTCCTCAGGATCCTAGCTGCAGAGGTCTGGATGTATTGGGGTCTCTGCAGACTCTTGCTAGGGATCCTGATGAGAAGTGCTTTACCGTAATCCAGTCTGGAGGAGATGAAGGCGTGGAGCAGCTGATCAGCATCTGGGAGGGAGAGGATGGGGCATAAACCAGAGCAAAGCCTAATCCAGTCAGCAAAAGACCTGCTATCAAGGTTCCCAATAGATAAAGATCTTCTATGTCCTCCACGGAAAGAGCCGCCAAATCACAATATATTGTATCAATACATAGTTTTAAAGGAACACTCCAGCGTTTTTTCATATTAAAACATGTTATTGGGTCCAGTAAGACGAGTTGATACAGACCTCTTGCGTCTCAATGCGTGCACTCAATCGCCCTGGCGCGCGGCGCCACTTGGCTAGCACTTAGCTTAGCCCAGTTCATTCATTAGGATCCAAACAGATGGACAGTTAGAAGCCACCAAACTCCTCCACGTTTTCCCTATTTAAATACAGCTACACCAGTAGTTAAACCACCAAGTATGGCCACACAAAATAAAACGTGGCGCTTTTCTAAGCGGATGAAAAGGAGAACTATAATGTATGGCGGAATAGCACTTGGGAGCACTTCGACTCGGCGCAGTAATATCATCACTCCTGAGGGGAGAAGGTTTTTCAGAAGTGATGATATTACTGCGCCGAGTCGGCGCAAGAGGTCTGTATCAACTCGTCTTACTTGACCGAATAACTTTAATATGAAAAAACGGTGGAGTGTTCCTTTAAATGGAGAATAAAGTGATATTGAAAAAATATCACAATTCTAAGCTTCTTTATTGTTACTTTTTCTAACGAAAGCTTTTTTCACACATGATCCATTCAATGGTTGTCGGAAAGTTAAATCTCTGGTAATGAAGTCTGTTTTTATAGTATCCTTCAATTGCAAAAGGTGTATTTTTGGTGATTTTTTTTATTTTAAGGAAGACATACTTTCCAAACCTGCCGGCAGTGGAACCTAGAGATAATCTATAGTCTTTCTCTGCCCATCAACCAATCAGTTAAGGAGAAGGTACCATTTAACTTTTATGACTAAAAAAGACACAAAAAGAGGGGTAAGGTAGCGTTTCAGTGGACTATTGGACATTCTGTGGTTATTTACAGGCCTAGTTGATGTTGATCTCTGTCCCTCGCCTTGTTTTCTCCTCTCAGGAAGTGACAAACAGGATGTGAAGTGTCTGAACCTGGCGGGTCTGAGTGCAGTTCCTCGGGATGCTCCCACCATTGCCATCAACGCTGCTAAGTACGCGTGCCGCAGCGCCGGAGGCCTCGGCGCCGTCAGGGAGTTCGCCGAGCACATTCTGCTGCAGAAAGAAAAAGCGAAGGCTAAGGTCGAGCAGCACCGCATCGACCGCCGCAACTTCTAAAGCTGAATATTCACAGAAATCAGAGCAGAGAGGTCGGAGGGTCGGGAAGCACACGCTAAAAAATAATGGAAGGAATCAAACTGCATGTAAAATATGGCTGACATGCATATTTAGTTGTAGTGGGGCAGCTCAGCTAGAAATTATATTAGGATTGTGCATTTTATGATAAAAACATCAAACTTGTAGCCAAAGACATATAGAACTAAATTAGATGTGAAGGCACGACAAATTTTCAATATGGCGGCCATTTGTGTCTTTTTGGTCATTTTGTGTCTTTTTGTGTCATTTTCAAGATGATCTCTTGGTCACATCTTAAAAAAAAGTATAATCTAAATGATAGCTCCCAAGTGCAATGCAGATAAATCCAACATATATCCTTGATATATAATCAACATGACTTTATATCCATCATTAATATGAAAATTGATCTAAAAGCAGTTGTCACTGGCAGGCAATTTGGAAAATGACCGCCATATTGATCAATTATGAGGGTCCATATCTGAAAAAAAAGGAAAACCCTGTAAAATCTGTTTATTTAAGTTTATAAAAGACACAATGACCAAAAAAGGACATAAAAAGACACAAAATAACTAAAAGACACAAAATGACCATCTTGAAAATGCCGCCATATTGAAAATTTGTCGTGCCACCACATCTAATTTCTTCTATATGTCTTTGGCTACAAGTGTACCAAATTTGACGCTTTTATCACAAAATGCACAATCCTTCTGGTTATCTGCCCCACTATACTATTTATTATTGGGAAAAATACAATAATTAACTCTGTTTACGATCAATGTCGAGATGATAGAAAGAAATTCGAAGGCAGAATTCTCTGTGCGTACCGAGATTAGTTCTTTGATAAAAAGCTAAACCTCTAGATTGGAAACTGCTCCTCGGGTCTTTTTAAAACAAGGACACAACACTACACAACCGAAGCAAAGTGTGCAATAGTTGCTGATAAAGTGTTTGGTTTTAAAACAGACGAAAATAGGAAAGTATTTTTATTTTATACAGATTTATCCTGTACCATAAGTTCTTTTTTTTCTTCTAAATGCCACCAAATGGCGCCACAGAATATTAAAATATGATCTAATACAAAAGATTAGAGGTACATCTGTTTGATATCTTAAAAGTATTTTATAGATAAGCTTTTACACCAAAATATTATAACAAGTTCACATCCTAAAATGTTTAGTATACCATATATATACATTTTTCTGAACTTATTCTACCGTAAACATCACGTCATGCAGTTTGTGTCCCCCTTGTTTCTATTGGTGAGATATATATATATATATATATATATATATAAAGTGGTAAATATTTTGGAAAAATATGTTTATTTGCTTTCTTGCCCAGTAAATATGGCAGATTTGCTGTTTCCAGGAAGTTAGCGGCTGCTAGCCGTAGCTTTATCGTATATACCGATTTAAATATTGGCAAGAAAGGGACTAAAAGTATTTCGCCACTATGTTGAACTGTTGCTTTTACTTAAATATTTCCACAGTTTAGTTAGCTGGTTAAAAAATAGAGAAATACTCTCTAACCTTGGTGGAGTTCAGATCTCCACCTGATTTTGAGAATCGAACCAAACTCCACTCAGAAAACAACGATTTTAAGAATTCTTTGCTTGTCGTCTTGCAGACCGACCTGACGAAGCATGAGTTCAAACTTTTTACACATCTGCATCATGATGTTGTTATTTCGGCATGTTTTTAATCTGTTTATTGCAATTAAATCACAGAAGCATTGGGGAACATACTGCTGTGCCAGACGTGGTTTAATAGACACATCCGGGTCTTTAATAATAGATTTAAAGTGGCAAATCTACAAGAAAAAAAAAACGTTTTTACACATTCCACAGTCCACATTCTGGCTGTATGTAATATCCTCCAATATTCTCTAGGGTTGAAATTTGGATTTTGCAAGTATTTCAATAAGTGTCCTATTAAGGGTTAAAGCAGCAGAGGTTGATATTTGGCTCACAGTTAATGATGGAAAGTACATTTTTATTAGTGTTTTGTTGTCTACAGTGGCGGGATTAACCTTGATAAACAGAAAATGTGTTATATGGTGCAGGACCCAAACAATAACCTGTATACTGGATTTATTGATTTATGATTTATGGCAATGATTTTCCTGTGTGCAGTAATTATTTCTGTCATCTATTGTTTATTTTCCTCCTCCTCAGGGTTGGTTGTTGTTGTTTGATTGTTGACAGGTTTACGTCTTTTGGCTCATTTTATTTTTGTTTCACTCTTTTTATTTATTAATTGTGTATTATATCAAGTGATTTTGTTTTGCAAATCATTTTCAATGAAGTTCCCTGTTGAAGATCACTGAACGTCTCGCCTCATGTTTTCTGACACAAAACAAACTTAAAGAAGTTATTTTACTCTGTTTTTCAGGGCAAATGCCATAAATATTCTAAGTGTTAGTTCAACTCCTAGGGAGTTAAATTCAACACTTTAGAAGTGTTAAACAGTTAGAATAACACTCGTCAGTGTTGAACTTACCAAACACTAGTGTGTAGTGTCAAAAATAACACTATCAGTGTTTTTTAAACTCTGAATAAAGTTCAAATTATATTAACACTATGGAGAGTGTTAAATATGATTATTAAAATGTAATACATTTTCTAATTATAACTGTGATGAGCCCCTCCCCCTCTGTGTGTAGGAGGAGCCACAGGTCAGACCTCCTCCAGTCTGCAGAGGAGGAGGAGGAGCAACACCTGAATCAGTGGCTGCGGTCGAATAGTCAAATGTGCTTAGGAACCTTCCTAACTGAGTGAAATGACTCGGAAGTATTATCGTAGCCGCCATGATAAGAGCTGTTGGAATTCTCTAACTGTTAAGGAAAGGAGCTTCAATGCTTCCTTTAGTATCTCCTTTAGCATAGGATACACCGGACCATCCTTTACCAAAGGAAAGGGGGTAATGCCGTCCCACAATTCCTTGCGGTAGCAGCATATAAGGCCGACCGGTCACGAGAAGAAACGAACAAAATGACTGACAAATCCCGCAGATCGTCGTGCAAGTTACTGATGTGTTTTCATCTTAATTTAATTATATGTTTAATGTATGAATATGATGTTATAAGAACTTGTCATACATTTGTTGCATCAGTTTGCATTAGTTATTTCCTCCTTTTGAACGTTATGTGTTAGATGTTTGCCACCTGTATCAGCCAGAACAACTTCAAAGCACAATCAAGTGCCATTTCATGGTGTTTAGTGATATGTATGGTGGTTCACAAATGAAAGCATACTTATTTACAGACATACTTGCATATACATATTGTAATCCAGTTCTGTCATATTCTGTGTAGTCTAAATTGTACACACTGGACCGTAGTACTATTATATTCATAGGCCATCTTATCATTGGATCAAAATCAGGAAATGAATCTCAACAATATGGTTGACTTTTCTGGTTCAATACGTTGAAAATGAAGAATAATGACATAGGATCTCAATTCATCCAATTTTATTTTTATTTTTTTTAATTCTTAGCAATTTTATAGATTGTGTATATGTGAATAAGATCTGAATAATAAAGGATTGCTTTAAAAGCATAATAATAACATGTACAGTAGTGGCTTTGTAGCACTCAACGTTGTAAATGTGCCATGATTTATCAGTTTTCATTCAATCATACCTATTGGTATTTTGTCTATAAATATGAATGGACAGGTGCATGATCAACCTTTCTCAATGTGATCACCATTTTGTTTCACTTTTGTGACTGGCGTGGTCTATTATTCTTTTTTGTTACGTTTCATTTCCAATCATGGTAATCGCCTAATATTCCTGAGAACGCTGATTTTTGTAGTCCATCTTTGGAAAATTGTAGTTTCACCACGACATTGGACGTCATCAACATTGGCCGTGGCGTGATGACGTAGACTAAGTGTTAGTGCAGTCGGATTCTCTAAACACCGCCATCGTCTTCTCCTAACTCCTCATGAACTCTCCTTCTCATCTTTCCTTGACCTCGTGACCTTTTCCATTGAGGTTAAGGAAAAGTGGTTAGGAAAGGACTTAGGAGCTGATTTTTTTGACTATTCGACCGTACCCAGTCTCAATAACTGGGCTCTATAGAGGAGCTGAGGCCTCAGATCTCTGTCTCCTCCACAGCACCACCTTGGTCTGGTTTAGTTGGTCTGGTTTAGTTGGTCTGGTCTAGTTGGTCTGGTCTAGTTGGTCTGGTTTAGTTGGTCTGGTCTAGTTGGTCTGGTTTAGTTGGTCTGGTTTAGTTGGAACCACCTGCCTGCTCACCACTGGTATACTGATCAGCATAATTAAGTTTCTTTGTGTTGTTTTCAGTTAATTAAATAAACATTATTTCCTTCTAACCTGAATACATGTTTGGTCTCCCTCGTTCTCTTGTGATCTATGAGCCGGTTCATGACATAACAATATGGAGAGTATTAAATATAATAATAATAATAATTATTATTATTATGTTTTAATATTTTATGTAATAATAACCACAACACAGGTCACACAATATGACATGTGGCACAATGTATGTTTTTTACACATCTCATTAGAAAACTGTTTGTCATAGGGTCTGTAATAAATCAACTCCTTAGTTGGAAAAACAAAATGAATCTGCTCTCTCATTGATATTGAAATGATCATCAAAATAAAAGCTTGCTCATCATGTATAATGATGTTGGTGACCTTCCTGAAAATAGGAACTTCCATATTTGTTCCAGTAGGGTTCCATCCAGTTCTATCATTTGATACTAAATCTATTTGAGCTTGTCTCCAGTTTTACTTGGTATATCATCATCAAACTGAAACTGGCCTCATGGAGTTTACAGCCAGAACTTTAGAGGTAAATCTACAGTTTGTTTTCTAGTCTGGATGTGACGAAGAAGTCTGAATGCTTTGGAGCTTTTGGAGACTCCAGAGGGTTAACAATAACTTTATAAAAGCATCAAATATTCTCTTTGATGCTTTCATTAGCTGATGTTAGTCATTCAGAGGCGTCAGCGGTAAATTCAGACGTTTAATAACCAGTTAAAAGTTGTTTTAAGTCATAAAGACAGGAGAGGAGATGATTTAAACTTTAAAAATTATTTTTCTCACTCGCCTCTATAGTAAATATTTCACCACATTTGGAAATATTCCTTCAACTAGGGCTGCAACTAAAAATTAATTTTCATTATCAGTTAATCTGTTTATTTTGCTGATGAACCAATTAGCAATTCAGTCCATAAAATGTCTTAAAATGGTCAAAAAGAATGAAGTGAAGTCAAAGTTTTCAAGTTCAATCTGAAGAAAATGAGCAGGAATCACATCAGATTGTTTAATAAATGATTAGAAAATAATGTCAAATACAAAATTCAAACGTGTCATTTATATTAATAAAGTATTCACAGTCAGACAACAGCAGAAAGTTTAGGAATATATTTAAATTACAAAGTGTGACCAGGTATTTAACCGTTTTTAACCAGGTAACTAAGTGCATAAATACGACAGAGTATTAGGGCCATATGTATGTATGTATATATATATATATATATATATATACAATAATGATTAAAAAGTCAAAAATATTGGGAATATTGAAAATGTTCACCATGCCAACTTTATGACCTGATCTTTTTGTTTTCACTTTCACTTTACTGGATCATCATTTTTAACCAAAAAGAAACCAAAGAAAACCACATAAATGTTTTTGTTTTTTTACTTTTTGCGTGAAAAATGACAAAAATGAAATAGTAAATAATTGATGACACAGTAAGAAAAGAGTAAAGTTCCTGCATTTAGGACTCAAAGTGTAAAAATTTAATCAATTTAATCCATCAAACTTTAATTAAAAAATAAATAAATAAATCACAAAAATAATTAAAAGGAAAAAGATCCAAATCCTTGTATTTGAGAAGCTAGAAATATTAAATGTTTTTGCATGAAAAATGACTAAAATTAAACAGTAAAAGAGTAAAATTCCTGCATTTAGGACAATCGGGAAAATGTACTCCAAGTGTAAGGATTAAATAAATTTATTTTTAACCAAAAAGAAACCAAAGAAAAACACATAAACTTTTTTTTTTTTCAACTTTCAAAACACAATCATGTTGAATGAAGAGCTTGCATGGAATTGTTGGTTAATCAGTTGGGTTGGTAAAATGAGGAGAATATCTATTTCTATATTTTCATACTAAATATATTTGACCTTATCTCTGGTTTTACGCCACACTGCTTCGTTTTCACGTTGTGACACCATGACGTCATGAAGAAGTCATGCGCTGGCACTTATGGACTCCAGAATTACGAGAATAAAGTCAAATAAAGTCATTAATTAAATATTTTTTACTTTATTCTCATAATTAATTCAATATTTACAACTTTAATCTGGTAATTAAATCTTTTTTTTTTTCTAAATGTGGCCCTAATACTCTGTCGTACATCACAATAAAGTTAAGATAATTATTATTATAATAATAAAATAATAATAATAAACATTATTTATACGACACTTTTCAAAACAAAACGTTACAAAGTGCTGAACAGCAAGTAAAACAAGCATACAAGACAGAAACAAGCACACACACACACACACACACACACACACAAAGAGGACACCCTGACAGTGTAAGACAGGGATTCAAGGTGGTTCGGTAAGGTAGGAATGGTTGTTGTGGGACCAAAAAGGATTATTTCAGATTTGTCTTCGTTCAGCAGTAAGAGATTTTGTGTCATCCAGGATTTCATATCAGTTAAGCAGAATAAAAGTTTATTAAAATTGCCCTTTTCACTGGTTTGTAGTGGAAGATAAATGTGTGTGTCGTCGGCATAACAGTGATATTGCACATTGTGTTTACTGATGATTTGGCAATGGGCCAAGGATAGAGCCCTGGGGGACACCACATGTTAAAGGGCCACAGATGATGAGGCATTTCCTAAGATAACTGAGAAGGTTCTGTTTGAGAGATAAGACTTGAACCATTCTAGGGTTCAAGAAGAGGAAGGAGAAGGAGGAGAAGAAGAAGAAGAAGGAGAAGGAGAGAGGAGTAAGTTCCAGGAGTCACTCTGCCGTGTTGACCGGCGTGATGACCAGAAGAAGAAGGAGAAGAAGAAGAAGAAGAAGGAGAAGGAGAAGGAGAGAGGAGTAAGTTCCAGGAGTCACTCTGCCGTGTTGACCGGCGTGATGACCAGCGGCCCGTCGTTCTTCCCTGACTTGTTGGTGCAGGGGCTGAAGAACGGGAAGATGCACTCGGTGAACGTGTCGTTGAAAGTGTAGATGTGGATTTTAGCGTCGACGTTGTAGAAAGAAACCTGCAGAGAGACACAGTTATTATTCATAAAACAGAAACAGAGTTATTATTCATAAAACAGAGACAGAGTTATTATTCATAAAACAGAGACAGAGTTATTATTCATCAAACAGAGACAGAGTTATTATTCATTAAACAGAGACACAGTTATTATTCATCAAACAGAGACAGAGTTATTATTCATTAAACAGAGACACAGTTATTATTCATTAAACGGACACAGAGTGTGGAGGGGGCGTGTCCATCAGCTGTGCAGAGGGCTGAGGAGAGCAGCACCAGGTGAGTGTGATTGGCACACCTGCCTAGCGTTAGCTAATCACTCTCTCCCTTTTAAAACACAGTAGCGTGCTGGACCTGGGAGGAGCAGAAGACTGGAGCCCACACTGAGAGGGTCAGACAGAGCACGGCAGCGTAAAGCCTGAGGAGGTGCCTGTAAACGGCTCTGCATACTTGTTTATGTTGTGGACTGTAATAAAAGCGCTCCTTGTCCTTCCTACTGAAAGAACCCACAGTGGCACAGTGTATGCCACAGTGGCGCCTGAACAGGGACTCAGCAGGAAGAAATGACAACCGCTGGCGGAGGTTTCTGCAATGAGCCGGGACCGTTTGGGGTTCTCCACAGAAGACCAGCGGCGCCGGCTCCGGACCAAGCTAGCTGCTGGAGAAGGTCGTCTTGGAGCAGTTGGTGGAGGGACTCCCAGCGGCCACCTCAGACTGGGTGCACTGCCACCGCCCGGCGGACTTGGCGGCTGCCATAACCCTGGCGGAGGACCATCTGGCTGTTCCCTCCCGTCCATCCCATACCGGCGCCCCGCAGGAGACCCATGCCGGGCCCCCCGTCCTCCACACCCACTAGACCCTCTCCTCGCCCTCGCACTAATCCTCCTCCTCCTTTCTGTCCTCCCCAGGCTCCAGACGCTACGGGCGCTGCCCTCAACCCACAGAGGGTTCTGGTGTGCGTCTTGTCCTGAATGTCGGTTGGCTAACCAACCGGCCGTCCCGAGAGCGCCCTTGCGCTCATTACCGCTGATTGAGGTCCCGTTCGAGCGTATTGGGATGGACCTCATCGGGCCATTTCATTGGAGCACACGGGGATATCGTTTGTGTTAGTTCTTGTGGATTACGCAACGCGATATCCAGAGGCTGCGCACCATCTCTGCAAAGAGTGTGGCGCAGGCGCTGTTTCAAGTTATGTCCCGAGTCGGGATCCCGAAAGAGATCCTGACTGACCAAGGCACCCAGTTTATGTCACGAACACTGAGAGAACTCTACGGATTATTGGGCATCAAGTCTATTCGAACCAGTGTTTACCACCCGCAAACTGACAGCCTCGTTGAGCACCTGAATAAGACTTTTAAGTCCATGATCTGTAAGTTTGTGCACGATGATAGTCCTAAGTGGGATAAGTGGCTAGATCCTTAGGTACCCCAGGCCTCCACGGGGTTCCTCCCTTTGAACTGCTGTTTGGCAGGAAACTGCGCAGGGTTTTGGACGTGGTTAAAGAAAGCTGGGAGGAAGGTCCAAGCCCCAGAAAGAATGAAGTACAATATGTCCTGGACCTGAGACCAAAACTCCACACACTGGGACGGTTATCAGGTTATCAGGATATTCTCCGGCCGTCAGCAGCAGCTGTACAACAGAGGATCAGGTTGAGACAGTTTCCAGAGATAAAGTGCTTGTTTTAATCCCATCTTCCAAATTACTCGCCAAGTGGCAAGGAGCCTTTGTGGTCATGAGATGGTGACGTGGTCCCGTCTCTGCGCTCCGTGTCCTTCCTACTGAAAGAGTTATTATTCATACAGCATCATTCACCTCCAGACAGAAGTAAAGGTGTTTCTGTAGCTACCTGTCCTTTATCATGTGTTTCTGTAGCTACCTGTCCTTTATCAGGTGTTTCTGTAGCTACCTGTCCTTTATCATGTGTTTCTGTAGCTACCTGTCCTTTATCATGTGTTTCTGTAGCTACCTGTCCTTTATCATGTGTTTCTGTAGCTACCTGTCCTTTATCAGGTGTTTCTGTAGCTACCTGTCCTTTATCAGGTGTTTCTGTAGCTACCTGTCCTTTATCATGTGTTTCTGTAGCTACCTGTCCTTTATCATGTGTTTCTGTAGCTACCTGTCCTTTATCAGGTGTTTCTGTAGCTACCTGTCCTTTATCAGGTGTTTCTGTAGCTACCTGTCCTTTATCATGTGTTTCTGTAGCTACCTGTCCTTTATCATGTGTTTCTGTAGCTACCTGTCCTTTATCAGGTGTTTCTGTAGCTACCTGTCCTTTATCAGGTGTTTCTGTAGCTACCTGTCCTTTATCGTGTGTTTCTGTAGCTACCTGTCCTTTATCGTGTGTTTCTGTAGCTTCCTGTCCTTTATCGTGTGTTTCTGTAGCTACCTGTCCTTTATCACGTGTTTCTGTAGCTACCTGTCCTTTATCACGTGTTTCTGTAGCTACCTGTCCTTTATCGTGTGTTTCTGTAGCTACCTGTCCTTTATCGTGTGTTTCTGTAGCTACCTGTCCTTTATCGTGTGTTTCTGTAGCTACCTGTCCTTTATCGTGTGTTTCTGTAGCTACCTGTCCTTTATCACGTGTTTCTGTAGCTACCCGTCCTTTATCACGTGTTTCTGTAGCTACCCGTCCTTTATCACGTGTTTCTGTAGCTACCCGTCCTTTATCACGTGTTTCTGTAGCTACCCGTCCTTTATCAGGTGTTTCTGTAGCTACCCGTCCTTTATCAGGTGTTTCTGTAGCTACCCGTCCTTTATCAGGTGTTTCTGTAGCTACCCGTCCTTTATCACGTGTTTCTGTAGCTACCCGTCCTTTATCAGGTGTTTCTGTAGTTACCCGTCCTTTATCAGGTGTTTCTGTAGCTACCTGTCCTTTATCATGTGTTTCTGTAGCTACCTGTCCTTTATCATGTGTTTCTGTAGCTACCTGTCCTTTATCAGGTGTTTCTGTAGCTACCTGTCCTTTATCAGGTGTTTCTGTAGCTACCTGTCCTTTATCATGTGTTTCTGTAGCTACCTGTCCTTTATCAGGTGTTTCTGTAGCTACCTGTCTTTTATCATGTGTTTCTGTAGCTACCTGTCCTTTATCAGGTGTTTCTGTAGCTACCTGTCCTTTATCATGTGTTTCTGTAGCTACCTGTCCTTTATCATGTGTTTCTGTAGCTACCTGTCCTTTATCAGGTGTTTCTGTAGCTACCTGTCCTTTATCAGGTGTTTCTGTAGCTACCTGTCCTTTATCATGTGTTTCTGTAGCTACCTGTCCTTTATCATGTGTGTCTGTAGCTACCTGTCCTTTATCATGTGTTTCTGTAGCTACCTGTCCTTTATCATGTGTTTCTGTAGCTACCTGTCCTTTATCAGGTGTTTCTGTAGCTACCTGTCCTTTATCGTGTGTTTCTGTAGCTACCTGTCCTTTATCGTGTGTTTCTGTAGCTACCTGTCCTTTATCGTGTGTTTCTGTAGCTACCTGTCCTTTATCATGTGTTTCTGTAGCTACCCGTCCTTTATCACGTGTTTCTGTAGCTACCCGTCCTTTATCACGTGTTTCTGTAGCTACCCGTCCTTTATCACGTGTTTCTGTAGCTACCCGTCCTTTATCAGGTGTTTCTGTAGCTACCCGTCCTTTATCAGGTGTTTCTGTAGCTACCCGTCCTTTATCACGTGTTTCTGTAGCTACCCGTCCTTTATCACGTGTTTCTGTAGCTACCCGTCCTTTATCACGTGTTTCTGTAGCTACCCGTCCTTTATCAGGTGTTTCTGTAGCTACCTGTCCTTTATCATGTGTTTCTGTAGCTACCTGTCCTTTATCAGGTGTTTCTGTAGCTACCTGTCCTTTATCATGTGTTTCTGTAGCTACCTGTCCTTTATCAGGTGTTTCTGTAGCTACCTGTCCTTTATCGTGTGTTTCTGTAGCTACCCGTCCTTTATCGTGTGTTTCTGTAGCTACCTGTCCTTTATCATGTGTTTCTGTAGCTACCTGTCCTTTATCATGTGTTTCTGTAGCTACCTGTCCTTTATCATGTGTTTCTGTAGCTACCTGTCCTTTATCAGGTGTTTCTGTAGCTACCTGTCCTTTATCATGTGTTTCTGTAGCTACCTGTCCTTTATCGTGTGTTTCTGTAGCTACCTGTCCTTTATCATGTGTTTCTGTAGCTACCTGTCCTTTATCGTGTGTTTCTGTAGCTACCTGTCCTTTATCAGGTGTTTCTGTAGCTACCTGTCCTTTATCAGGTGTTTCTGTAGCTACCTGTCCTTTATCATGTGTTTCTGTAGCTACCTGTCCTTTATCAGGTGTTTCTGTAGCTACCTGTCTTTTATCATGTGTTTCTGTAGCTACCTGTCCTTTATCAGGTGTTTCTGTAGCTACCTGTCCTTTATCATGTGTTTCTGTAGCTACCTGTCCTTTATCATGTGTTTCTGTAGCTACCTGTCCTTTATCAGGTGTTTCTGTAGCTACCTGTCCTTTATCAGGTGTTTCTGTAGCTACCTGTCCTTTATCATGTGTTTCTGTAGCTACCTGTCCTTTATCATGTGTGTCTGTAGCTACCTGTCCTTTATCATGTGTTTCTGTAGCTACCTGTCCTTTATCATGTGTTTCTGTAGCTACCTGTCCTTTATCAGGTGTTTCTGTAGCTACCTGTCCTTTATCGTGTGTTTCTGTAGCTACCTGTCCTTTATCGTGTGTTTCTGTAGCTACCTGTCCTTTATCATGTGTTTCTGTAGCTACCTGTCCTTTATCGTGTGTTTCTGTAGCTACCTGTCCTTTATCGTGTGTTTCTGTAGCTACCTGTCCTTTATCATGTGTTTCTGTAGCTACCTGTCCTTTATCAAAGTCCACAAACACCCCGATCCTCTGAGGACGCAGGTTCAGCTGCACGTCTGTGGATGGCTCGGTCCGGAAGGCATACTTACTCCTGCAGGAGCAACAGGAGGAGAGAGGTGCAGCAGGAGGAGAGAGGAGCAGCAGGAGGAGAGAGGAGCAACAGGAGGAGAGAGGAGCAGCAGGAGGAGAGAGGAGCAACAGGAGGAGAGAGGAGCAACAGGAGAGAGGAGCAACAGGAGAGAGGAGCAACGGGATGATAGAGGAGCAACGGGAAGATAGAGGAGCAACAGGAGGAGAGAGGATCAACAGGAGGAGAGAGGATCAACAGGAGGAGAGAGGATCAACAGGAGGAGAGAGGAGCAACAGGAGGAGAGAGGATCAACAGGAGGAGGAAGAAAAGGAAATTACAAAAAATCAGAAGATGATTAAAGTCCCAACATGTATTTTACAGGATGTTATCTCTCTTTATATATAATTTATTATTTTTATTAAATTTTGGACAGTGGTAGAGAAATTTTCAGATCCTTCGACACTCTAAAAATACTTAAACTATAAAAAGGAAATATTTATAAAAGAAAAATGTACTTTAAGTATACAAAATAAATTTAATCCATCAAAATTAAATTAAAAATAATAATCATAATAATTAAAAGGAAAAGATCTAAATCCTTGTATTTGAGAAGCTAGAAATATTAAATGTTTTGCATGAAAAATTACTCAAATAAAATTGTAAAAAGTAAAAATAGTAAACAAATCAATAAATATAAAAGTAAAAGTCCGGCATTTAGGACAATCAGGAAAATGTACTCAAAGTATTAAAATTTAAATAAATTTAAGCAGTGGACATTCAATTAAAATATGAAAAAATAATGAGTGAAAGAAGCAAATCCTTATATTAGAGAAGTTAGAAATATAAATACCTTTGCACGAAAATTACTCAAATTAAAATAGTAAAAAAAATCTAGGACACAGTAAAGGTACAAGTAATATTCCTGCATTTAAGACAATCAGGAAATAGTAAAAAAAAAATGCAATACAGCAAAAATACAAGTAACATTCCTGAATTTAGGACAATCTGGAAAATGTATTCAAAGTATAAAAAATAAATAATTAATAAGCAGTGGACATTCAATTAAAATATAAAATCTATATTTTTCATTAAAGAAAATAAATCAATAATAAAAAGTGAAAGAAGCAAATCCTCATATTTGAGAAGTTAGAAGCTAAATAATTGTGCATGAAAATGACTAAAATTAAAATCTGCTTCATGCTCCAACATGTTGACATAAAGTCCAAGAAACAAAGACCAGACAAGGTCTCACTGTGACGGACTCACTTGTCTCTGAGGCTGAGGAACCAGTAGCCGTTACTGGGAGTCACCTCGATCTTCCCCTTTCTGTTGATGGACTGTCTGGCCACGCCCAGATCCCAGTCCGTCTTCCCGCCCACCTCCACCTGACCACAGGAACCACCACATTTATGGACAATGAAGCAAAACTGTGATTCTAAATTACCATTTTATAATCACGACATAAGAACTAACATCCTCTGTCTCTAACCTCCCAGTAGAGTCCCCCAGTAGAGTCTCTAACCTCCCAGTAGAGTCCCCCAGTAGAGTCTCTTACCTCCCAGTAGAGTCTCTAACCTCCCAGTAGAGTCCCCCAGTAGAGTCTCTAACCTCCCAGTAGAGTCACCCAGTAGAGTCTCTAACCTCCCAGTAGAGTCTCTTACCTCCCAGTAGAGTCTCTTACCTCCCAGTAGAGTCCCCCAGTAGAGTCTCTTACCTCCCAGTAGAGTCTCTAACCTCCCAGTAGAGTCTCTTACCTCCCAGTAGAGTCTCTTACCTCCCAGTAGAGTCTCTAACCTCCCAGTAGAGTCTCTTACCTCCCAGTAGAGTCTCTTACCTCCCAGTAGAGTCTCTTACCTCCCAGTAGAGTCCCCCAGTAGAGTCTCTTACCTCCCAGTAGAGTCTCTAACCTCCCAGTAGAGTCTCTTACCTCCCAGTAGAGTCTCTTACCTCCCAGTAGAGTCTCTAACCTCCCAGTAGAGTCTCTTACCTCCCAGTAGAGTCTCTAACCTCCCAGTAGAGTCTCTTACCTCCCAGTAGAGTCTCTTACCTCCCAGTAGAGTCCCCCAGTAGAGTCTCTTACCTCCCAGTAGTCTCTTACCTCCCAGTAGAGTCTCTTACCTCCCAGTAGAGTCTCTTACCTCCCAGTAGTCTCTTACCTCCCAGTAGAGTCTCTTACCTCCCAGTAGAGTCTCTAACCTCCCAGTAGAGTCTCTTACCTCCCAGTAGAGTCTCTTACCTCCCAGTAGAGTCTCTAACCTCCCAGTAGAGTCTCTTACCTCCCAGTAGAGTCTCTTACCTCCCAGTAGTCTCTTACCTCCCAGTAGAGTCTCTAACCTCCCAGTAGAGTCTCTTACCTCCCAGTAGAGTCTCTTACCTCCCAGTAGAGTCTCTTACCTCCCAGTAGAGTCCCCCAGTAGAGTCTCTTACCTCCCAGTAGTCTCTTACCTCCCAGTAGAGTCTCTTACCTCCCAGTAGAGTCTCTTACCTCCCAGTAGTCTCTTACCTCCCAGTAGAGTCTCTTACCTCCCAGTAGAGTCTCTTACCTCCCAGGAGAGTCCCCCAGTAGAGTCTCTTACCTCCCAGTAGTCTCTTACCTCCCAGTAGAGTCTCTTACCTCTCAGTAGAGTCTCTTACCTCCCAGTAGAGTCCCCCAGTAGAGTCTCTTACCTCCCAGTAGAGTCTCTTACCTCCCAGTAGAGCCTCCCAGTAGAGTCTCTTACCTCCCAGTAGAGTCTCTAACCTCCCAGTAGAGTCTCTAACCTCCCAGTAGAGTCTCTAACCTCCCAGTAGAGCCTCCCAGTAGAGTCTCTTACCTCCCAGTAGAGTCTCTTACCTCCCAGTAGTCTCTTACCTCCCAGTAGAGTCTCTTACCTCCCAGTAGTCTCTTACCTCCCAGTAGTCTCTTACCTCCCAGTAGAGTCTCTTACCTCCCAGTAGAGTCTCTTACCTCCCAGTAGTGCCTCCCAGAGGAGATGGCCTCCCTCCCGATCACACAGACGACTCTGTCGAACCTCTCTGGATTGTCTGGAAGCAGCTGGTGTCGATCTCCACATCTCACCTGCAGAAACACCGACAGGTGATCACAACACAACTTTATAAACAGAAGGCCAGAAAGGATTTTATTCTTATATCTAGCAATAGTATCTTAATTATATTGTTGTGAGTATAATTTACCTACTGACATACATACTAACAGGTGTCTTTTTGTAACAAAAATGAGTGAGTAACTCCTCTTCACAGGGTGAATAACCCCTCTTTACAGGGTGAGTAACCCCTCTACACAGGGTGAGTAACCCCTCTTCACAGGGTGAGTAACCCCTCTTCACCGGGTGAATAACCCCTCTTCACAGGGTGAGTAACCCCTCTTCACCGGGTGAATAACCCCTCTTCACCGGGTGAATAACCCCTCTTCACAGGGTGAGTAACCCCTCTTTCCAGGGTGAGAAACCCCTCTTCACAGGGTGAATAACCCCTCTCCACAGGGTGAGTAACCCCTCTACAAAGGGTGAATAACCCCTCTTCACAGGGTGAGTAACCCCTCTCCACAGGGTGAGTAACCCCTCTCCACAGGGTGAGTAACCCCTCTACAAAGGGTGAATAACCCCTCTTCACCGGGTGAATAACCCCTCTACACAAGGTGAGTAACCCCTCTTCACAGAGTGAGTAACCCCTCTTCACTGGGTGAGTAACCCCTCTACACAGGGTGAGTAACCCCTCTTCACTGGGTGAGTAACCCCTCTACACAGGGTGAGTAACCCCTCTACACAAGGTGAGTAACCCTCTTCACAGAGTGAGTAACCCCTCTTCACTGGGTGAGTAACCCCTCTACACAGGGTGAGTAACCCCTCTTCACCGGGTGAATAACCCCTCTACACAGGGTGAGTAACCCCTCTTCACAGGGTGAGTAACCCCTCTACACAGGGTGAATAACCCCTCTTCACAGGGTGAGGAACCCCTCTACACAGGGTGAGTAACCCCTCTACACAGGGTGAATAACCCCTCTCCACAGGGTGAGTAACCCCTCTTCACAGGGTGAATAACCCCTCTCCACAGGGTGAATAACCCCTCTACACAGGGTGAATAACCCCTCTCCACAGGGTGAATAACCCCTCTCCACAGGGTGAATAACCCCTCTTCACAGGGTGAATAACCCCTCTACACCGGGTGAATAACCCCTCTACACAGGGTGAGTAACCCCTCTACACAGAGTGAATAACCCCTCTCCACAGGGTGAATAACCCCTCTTCACAGGGTGAGTAACCCCTCTACACAGAGTGAATAACCCCTCTCCACAGGGTGAGTAACCCCTCTTCACAGGGTGAATAACCCCTCAACACAGGGTGAGTAACCCCTCTTCACAGGGTGAGTAACCCCTCTTCACAGAGTGAGTAACCCCTCTTCACAGGGTGAGTAACCCCTCTACACAGGGTGAGTAACCCCTCTTCACAGGGTGAGTAACCCCTCTTCACAGGGTGAGTAACCCCTCTTCACAGGGTGAGTAACCCCTCTCCACAGGGTGAGTAACCCCTCTTCACAGGGTGAGTAACCCCTCTTCACAGGGTGAGTAACCCCTCTTCACAGGGTCAGTAACCCCTCTACACAGGGTGAGTAACTCCTCTACACAGAGTGAGTAACCCCTCTACACAGGGTGAGTAACCCTTCTTCACAGGGTGAGTAACCCCTCTTCACAGGGTGAGTAACCCCTCTTCACAGGGATTTCAGTCTTGTGTAAAGACTTGTTTTTAGGATTGACATTGTGAGCTTTTTCATGCTTTTCAATCTATTCAACTGTTGAATATGATGAGTTTTTACCTCAAATATTGGCTCCAGTTGAGAGTTTTAGTTGCATGGAGTTTAAATTATATTTCTAAAGTATTTTCTACCACCAGTATCTACCCACAGATACTGAAATGGGAAAAAACATGCTCATTTCAAGTATTTCTGGCTTATTTTATTGTTACTACATTTGGGCTTTTCAAGCCACAATTGCTGGAAATAAGTATTTTTGTATTTATTTTAAGACATCATTGGTTTTTCCAGTTCCTATATATTTTTACTTACTAGAAGAATTCTTACAAAGACACATTTACTTACTGCACTGGCAGATAATTTGACTTGTTTCAAGCATGCATTTGATTAATTCTAGTTCTTTATTTGTCATGTTTTGTCAGTTGGTTTTGCAGTGTGTCCAGGTGATATAATCACCAAAGATGTATGAAACTGATTATCCAACATGAAATGAACAGAAAGAAGCTGCAGACACAAAAAAAAGGCAAATGTCTGCACAATTTGCTTACAAAAAATAATTTTAGTCACAACTTTTAGACACAACAGCATGAAATAGTGAATGATTAAAGCTCTCATTGAGTAATAAATGGAGTGTTAACGAAGATTATTGTTTGATACTCACACTCTTCATGTCCTCTGACAGGATCAGTCTGGGATGAGCAGTGTTACAGTCCAGAGTCACATCCACTGGAGGAACACATCATTTTTATACTTTTATACATTGAATTATGTCTGAAAAAGCCTTCATGTGTCCATAAAAAGGTTTTGTACCTGCGTACTCCTGCACCCTCCTCATCCCTGCACAAAACAGAAATATTTCATTAAAACAGGAAAGAAATGTTGTTAAACTTTGGCATAATGAGCTGAATAGGCCTTTATATTTACCCTATTTTATTACATTTGACCTTTATATTTATTCATTATATTTTAATTTATTTTAGACCGTAAACATATACACTTATTTCCTTTTATTTTAGACCATAGGCCTTTATATTTACCCTATTTTATTACATTTGACCTTTATTTTTATTCATTATATTTTAATTTATTTTAGACTGTAAACATATACACTTATTTCCTTTTATTTTAGACCATAGACCTTTATATTGATCCTATTTTATTTAAATGTATTCAAGACTTTTAAATTTTATTTTATTTAAGACTTTAGTTCTTTATATCTATCCTATTTAATTTTAATTTATTTTAGACCTTTATATTTATCCTATTTTATTATTTAAGACCTGAGACCTTAAATGCATTGTATTTAAATGTTATTTTTATTTAATTTTATTTATCCTTTAATTAACCAGGACAGTCCCTTTGAGATAAAAGATCTCTTCTTTCAGGACGTCCTGGTCCAGACGGCAGAACAAACAGTTTGTTTTCCCAAGAAAAGAGTCCTCAGAGCCAGTTTCCTCAGGGACAGTCTGTAGAAGAACTCTATGCAAAAACTGAAATCTAAGTAAGATTAAATATCTTAGATCAAGGGGATATATCCTTATTTTTTGTCCAATAAGATAGTTCTTCTAAGTCAGCATCTTTTATGTCCGACTGTTTGACTTGTTTGAAGTGTTTTGGTCCTTAATGATCTAAATCAGATATTACAGCTTGTTACTGAGATTTTATCACCTATACTGAGTAAATACATGCTGGAAACTAGAATACCAACAGTTACAAAGCTGCTTCACCAACACAAGTATAAATTCATTTTGTGTCTTTTTTAGTCATTTTGTGCCTTATTTTAGTCATATATATAAAACAAGAGTTACGTATGTAACTACTGTTCTATGAATTCTGGCTGACCGCCGGAGGCGGAGCTTGAAGCGCTGGATATTCCACCTGGTGCAGGTCAAGTAGTTATACCAACAAAGTGACCTGTGACCCCTGGACGACCCGGGAACATCTAGAAGTTCTGGGCTGCGTCTCATCTCCCTTAATGTTCGCCTCCTCTATCCTCTATCCTCTATCCTCTATCCTCTATCCTCGCTTGAACCGGAAGTTCTTTCGCGGGCGCCATCTTTAAGACCGTCCCAAAGCCCTTATTTGTGATCGGAGGATAGAGGATAGAGGATAGAGGAGGCATATCGGAGGAGGCGCAAGCGAGGATACACGAGAGAATCCTATGCGGAAGTCTTTTAGCGGTGGCCCCGCCCCCTGACTCGTTGAATAGACGCAGCAGCTGATCGGACTGATCTTATCATCGCAACATCGCTGTAGTTTGATACCGGAGTGAAGACAGATCACAGATTAAACTAAAGTGTGTCACCACAAGTTTTATATTTTATTTATATGATTCACCATGTAATTAAAATCTGTTTTATTGTGACTCTGAACAACAAAAACACCACAAACATATTTCTACATTTATAATAAATTAAGAGAAACATCGCTCTAGAAGTTTTTTTCCTTTTTCCTTTTTTTCCTTTTCGTGATTTGTTTTTTCCACCGTACAGATTTATTATGGATATTATTAAAGTAAAAAAAACAAAACAGTAAAGAGTATGAGAGTCTGTCTGTCAGCAAGAAACACTTTTACATTGTTTGTCATTTTCATCAGTCCCACGCGAGGCTGATCATTCCTGAGTGACATAATTTACATTTTACCTTCATCATCTAACCTAATAAAATATTGGCCGGTGTTCAGCGGACACAATCATGTTCTGGGATATTAAATAATTAATTTATCACCAGGATCGTCTACTACGACGGCGTATTAGGGCCATGTATGAAAATGAATAAATAAATATGGAGATAAATAGGGGAGAGGGACCCAGCCACCATGGCATGATTAAAAACACCAGGGGTGGGTGGGGTTAGTTTTTAGACTGTTTGCTGGTTTCTATAAATATAATGCCTATCATATCATTATGTCAAGATGATGGCTCTAGCATTCACTGATTATTATTATTATTATTACTTGTTAGTAGTTAGAATACACTAATTCTAAGGTATTTGTGGTTCATTAGATTAGATATTTTTACTGGTTTTGGAAAGTCTTGACAAGACAACTTTTCTTCATCCATTGGCAGAACATTTTGATATTTTTAAGCAAAATAAACCTAATTTTTGTACTTTTTTTCTTGTTTTTGTGAGGTGTCTTTTTGCAGTGTAGAGGTGTTTAAAGCAGGAAGTATTTCTAGAGGGATGTTGTTTTTCAGCCCAGAGAGAAAAGACTTTTACCACCTGCAGGACATTTAAAATCATCTGATGTTATCCTGATAAATCCTCTGGCACAGAGACAGAACCAAGAATGAATTCATGATGAAGATGCATGTAAATCACATTAGCATACTCTAAGACCGGTCTAACAGAGCTCTGGACAGAGTGGACACTCACTGGGCTGAGTCCGGGCCGGACTGGGATCCAGGACGGAGGCAGGAAAACCTGGAGAGGAGCAGAGAGAGACGGATCAGGAGCTGAACAGTCCACTGGGAAGTTCAAAGGCCTCAGGTAGCAAAAAAAAGATTTCCATGTCTTTGTTTGGTAACACTTTACAATAACCATCATTCATAAATGGTAAACAGATTAATGTTTAATTAGCATTTATAAACTGTATATAGGCCATTTAGAATGGTAAATACATCATTTATTAATGTCTAACTAACTCCATCATTCATAAATGACAAATAGATGGTATATTAATGTAAGTTTATAGTTACTTTACCATTAAGAAACTAATACATTATAATTAATAGTTTATCAATAGTTTTAGTTGCACTCATTTTAACATTTTTAACACCATATTAAGTATGTTAATGATTTTGGAATGATTCACATGCCTTTAAGAAATTGGTTGAAAACATATAAAGATTAAATATGTATAGCACTTTGTAAATGGTGTATAAACCATCTATACACATTACTTAGTTGGTTATAGTAAAGTGTTACCCTTTGTTTTATTATAAAGCAGATCTTAGTACAACATAAATACTGTTAAAGTATGAAAACACTCAACCAACAGAGAAATACACACATATTGAGAAACTGTGACTTTAAAACAAGCTGTGGGCGTTTGTGAGTTCTCATCAGGAGGTACGTTAGCATGTTAGCATGTTAGCTCCCTGGAGTCTCTCTTCTAAAAGTCTGAATGTGTTGGTGGTCAGAGGCCTGAAATAAGGTTTGTGTTTTACACGAGCTGAAGAAATGTTCGCCTTCTGTTCTACGACATAAAAAACATGAGTAAACACCAGTGGTGGACTCAGACTGTTTGAAGGGAGGAACAATAAAAACACAGAAAGCTTTGATGCATCATGTCTGATGAAACAGGCCTCATCCTTCATTATGATTAGCATTAAGTTAAAAAGAGATCCAGATCAAAGTGATTATTCACTGCAAAAGCCACCTCTCAAAAAGAAGAAAAAAGTACAAAAATCAGGTGTTTTTTGATTAAAAATATCAAAATTATCTGCCAATGGAACAATAAAATGTGTCTTGTCAAGACTTTCTAAAACAATAAAAATATCTAATCTAATGAACCACAAATACCTTAGAATTAGTTTATTCTGACTAATAACAAGTGATTTATTATTATTGTTGTTAAATGTTTCATGTTAAATGTTTAAATATCAAGTGTCAGTTTAATGTTCTAGTTAATTACATACACACTACACAACAATACACACTTCTATTGGTTCATTGATCATAAAACTATTGATTCATCTGGCTGCTTGTTTTAATATGTGAAGAGGTCAAATTATGTCAAAGTTATGATTTATTTGTTATGCTTGAAATAAGAAGTTATAACTTGTAAATATGAGTTTTCTAGCTGTAAGTGTTGGTGAAGCAGCTTTGTAACTGTTGATATTCTAGTTTCCAGCATGTATTTACTCAGTATAGGTGATAAAATCTCATTAACAAGCTGTAATATCTGATTTAGATCATTAAGAACAAGTCAAACAGTCTAAAATAAAAACTGCTGACTAAGAAGAACTATCTGATCAGACATTAATAAGCAGATATCCCCTTGATATAACATATTGATCTGAGATATTTCATCATTTTGCAGTCGTGGCCTCTAAGCCAACGAAGGGTGATCAGCTCATACTGAGATCCACCACTAGGGGGCGGTGCTGCACCACTGGTTCAGGTCATCTCAATAAATGATAATATGATAGAAAAGTTTATTCATGTCAGTAATTCAGTTACACATTATATAGATCCATTACACACAGAATGGAACATTTCATGTCTTCATTTATTTAATCTCTTCTAATTATAATCATTCAGGCCTCTGAACAGTTTGTCATCTATGACATCATCTTTTTCAGCTCAACCTCACCTCATTATTATTTTGTCATTTTGACTTACTGGGTCAACATTTTGAAACACAAAAATAAATAAATACAAAAAAACATGCAAAAAAAACCCCAAAACGCACACAAAATTACAAAAAACACAAATCAAAAACATACTAAAACACATTTTTTTTTTTTCTTTACAAAAAACATACCTAAACACACGTAAAAAACACAGAAACACACATAAAAACATAAAAAACACAAAAAAATTACAAAAAAACACACAAAAAAGCCCAAAATCACACAAAAAAAACAGTAAACACAAAAGATTGGATTAAGAATGTTGAAAGGCACACTGGGATGTTACATGTGACTGCACGTGGTCGGGTGATTTTAACCTGAAGAAGAGTTGATGCATTAAATGTGACTGTTTGTGGTCAGACTGACCTGTCCCTGCGATGACCTTCAGCTCTTCCTGGAACTGGTCCACCAGAGCAGCCAGAGACCTGTAGACGGTCCCGGTGCCCAGGTCAGAGTTCACCGACAGCCCCGACCAGTCCCTGGTGGGGGGAGGGCTGCAGAGCAGCGGGAAGGTCTGGAGAGAGAAGACCACATCACGGGTTAGAATCACTGCGTTGGCTCCCCGTGTGTTCCAGGATCGACTTTAAGGTTCTTTTATTAGTTTCTAAATGTCTTAACGGTCTTGGGCCATCTCATTCGGCAATATCTTCCGAAAATTTAACATTCACTTCCACTGCTATGCCGATGACACCCAGCTCTACCTCACCACTAAACCCTCGTCCTCTCTTCCGCCCACCTCCCTCACCGATTGCATCTCTGAAATAAGAACCTGGTTCACCTCAAACTTCCTTAAACTAAACAGTAATAAAACAGAGGTTCTCCTCATTGGCACAAAATCAACTCTATCTAAAACCGACAGCTTTTCCCTCAACATCGACAACTCCTCTGTTTCACCATCCCCCCAGGTTAAGAGTCTGGGTGTCATCCTGGACAGTACATTATCCTTCCAATCCCACATCAACAACATTACCCGGTCTGCCTACTTCCATCTACGAAACATCAATCGCCTCCGCCCCTCCCTTACCCCCCACACTGCTGCCATCCTCGTCCACAGCCTCGTCACTTCCCGTCTGGATTACTGCAACTCTCTCCTGTTTGGCCTCCCTCACAAATCACTCCATAAGCTTCAACTGGTCCAGAATTCCGCTGCCCGCATCATCACCAGAACCGCCTCTATCCACCACATCACCCCTGTCCTCCAACAGCTCCACTGGCTCCCGGTTCAGTTCTGGATTCAATACAAAGTCCTCCTGGTAACTTTCAAGGCTATCCACAACCTCGCCCCCCCCATATCTGTCCGACCTCCTCCATGTTCCCACTCCCTCCCGCTCCCTCAGATCCTCTTCCTCCATACACCTGTCTGTCCCCTCCACCCGTCTCACCACCATGGGGAGCATTCAGCCTCTGGAACTCACTACCACCCCAACTCAGGAACATTGACTCACTCCCCCATTTCATATCACAAATCACATCTGTTTAAAACTGCTTATTCCCTCTGATGACTTACCCTGTCCAATATGTCAATATGTCTATTGTATTGTATTGTATTGCATTTTATATTGTATTTTATTGCTGTTGCTATTGCTCTTTCTATCCTTTTGTACGGTGTCCTTGAGTGCCAAGAAAGGCGCCTCCAAATAAAATGTATTATTATTATTATTATTATTTATCGGATATGCTTTCATCATACCAACCCTGGGGGTCTTGAGGTCCTGTTAACCATTTCATCATACCAACCCTGGGGGTCCTGTTAATCATTTCATCATACCAACCCTGGGGGTCCTGAGGTCCTGTTAGTCATTTCATCATACCAACCCTGGGGGTCCTGAGGTCCTGTTAACCATTTCATCATACCAACCCTGGGGGTCCTGAGGTCCTGTTAATCATTTCATCATACCAACCCTGGGGGTCCTGAGGTCCTGTTAGTCATTTCATCATACCAACCCTGGGGGTCCTGAGGTCCTGTTAGTCATTTCATCATACCAACCCTGGGGGTCCTGAGGTCCTGTTAGTCATTTCATCATACCAACCCTGGGGGTCCTGAGGTCCTGTTAATCATTTCATCATACCAACCCTGGGGGTCCTGAGGTCCTGTTAGTCATTTCATCATACCAACCCTGGGGGTCCTGAGGTCCTTCATCATTTCATCATACCAACCCTGGGGGTCCTGAGGTCCTGTTAATCATCTCATCATACCAACCCTGGGGGTCCTGAGGTCCTTCATCATTTCATCATACCAACCCTGGGGGTCTTGAGGTCCTGTTAGTCATTTCATCATACCAACCCTGGGGGTCCTGAGGTCCTTCATCATTTCATCATACCAACCCTGGGGGTCCTGAGGTCCTGTTAGTCATTTCATCATACCAACCCTGGGGGTCCTGAGGTCCTGTTAGTCATCTCATCATACCAACCCTGGGGGTCCTGAGGTCCTGTTAGTCATTTCATCATACCAACCCTGGGGGTCCTGAGGTCCTGTTAGTCATTTCATCATACCAACCCTGGGGGTCCTGAGGTCCTTCATCATTTCATCATACCAACCCTGGGGGTCCTGAGGTCCTGTTAGTCATTTCATCATACCAACCCTGGGGGTCCTGAGGTCCTGTTAGTCATTTCATCATACCAACCCTGGGGGTCCTGAGGTCCTTCATCATTTCATCATACCAACCCTGGGGGTCCTGAGGTCCTGTTAGTCATTTCATCATACCAACCCTGGGGGTCCTGAGGTCCTGTTAGTCATTTCATCATACCAACCCTGGGGGTCCTGAGGTCCTTCATCATTTCATCATACCAACCCTGGGGGTCCTGAGGTCCTGTTAGTCATTTCATCATACCAACCCTGGGGGTCCTGAGGTCCTGTTAGTCATCTCATCATACCAACCCTGGGGGTCCTGAGGTCCTGTTAGTCATCTCATCATACCAACCCTGGGGGTCCTGAGGTCCTGTTAATCATTTCATCATGCCAACCCTGGGGGTCCTGAGGTCCTGTTAGTCATCTCATCATACCAACCCTGGGGGTCCTGAGGTCCTGTTAGTCATTTCATCATACCAACCCTGGGGGTCCTGAGGTCCTTCATCATTTCATCATACCAACCCTGGGGGTCCTGAGGTCCTTCATCATTTCATCATACCAACCCTGGGGGTCCTGAGGTCCTGTTAGTCATTTCATCATACCAACCCTGGGGGTCCTGAGGTCCTGTTAGTCATTTCATCATACCAACCCTGGGGGTCCTGAGGTCCTGTTAGTCATCTCATCATACCAACCCTGGGGGTCCTGAGGTCCTGTTAATCATTTCATCATGCCAACCCTGGGGGTCCTGAGGTCCTTCATCATTTCATCATACCAACCCTGGGGGTCCTGAGGTCCTGTTAGTCATTTCATCATACCAACCCTGGGGGTCCTGAGGTCCTTCATCATTTCATCATACCAACCCTGGGGGTCCTGAGGTCCTGTTAATCATCTCATCATACCAACCCTGGGGGTCCTGAGGTCCTGTTAATCATTTCATCATGCCAACCCTGGGGGTCCTGAGGTCCTTCATCATTTCATCATACCAACCCTGGGGGTCCTGAGGTCCTGTTAGTCATTTCATCATACCAACCCTGGGGGTCCTGAGGTCCTTCATCATTTCATCATACCAACCCTGGGGGTCCTGAGGTCCTGTTAATCATCTCATCATACCAACCCTGGGGGTCCTGAGGTCCTGTTAATCATTTCATCATACCAACCCTGGGGGTCCTGAGGTCCTGTTAGTCATTTCATCATGCCAACCCTGGGGGTCCTGAGGTCCTTCATCATTTCATCATACCAACCCTGGGGGTCCTGAGGTCCTGTTAATCATTCCAAGACTTAAAACTAAACGCTAGGGGAGGATCATTCAGCCTGCCAGAGGACTCCAGGGGCCTCGTTTATCAAAGAGTGCGTAGCTTTCACACTGAAAGATGGCGTACTCCCAAAACTAGAAAAGTACTTAAACTCACCTCCACATGTATCAAACTGTGCTTACGCCAGGTTCAGCACCTTTCCTTGATACATCCCAACCAGCGTGGAATCGAGCGCACATGCAGGAGCCACCAGCCACGCCCCGCCTCCTCCGGCAAATGAATACGCAGATGACTATAAATCTCCGGCATGCCCGCTGATTATCGACAAACCAACTTCCTGCCACTGCAGCGAGGTGGATGTGGTGATCTCCAGGTGGAGGCAGGAAAAATGAGCTTTCTAGTGCCTCAGGTGTGGGATCAGCAACAAGGAGTCACTGTGGCTGTTAACCAGCCGGACCAGAGAGCTGCACCATGGCAGAAGGTCCCTCCACACACACTCCTTCTAAACGCCACCGTTACTGATCTAGTCAGAGCCGTTAGAGCTGCCAGTGCGTAATGCTGCCAAAATCATTTTTACGCATCAGTTTATTAGCCACACCTAACTTGTTGTCCCAATTAAACATCACATACAGGATCAAATATCACCACACCTGAGTTATTCTGAAGGATTTCCAACACATGTTTTTTCTCCGGGGAGAGGGATCTGTGGTCATGGATCGCTGTGACCTGCAGCGTTAACATCTCCATAATAATAATAATAATAATAATAATAATAATAATAATAATAATCCATGTTAAACCAAAGAGAAACAGCAGACGATCGGGACTTTGACACAGTAATTAAGGAGGTTATCTGTGAAAAATGTGTGCGCTCCATAATCAGAATCACAAATGCTTTATTGGAAATTCGGTATATATAAAAAAAAAAGTGGAAATAGCAGAATATATAGACTTAAGAAAATATACAATCTTAACATCAAAACATATGGACTTCAACATACTATCATTGCACCAGTCAGCAGCAGCAGCAGGTGAAGTCTAAAATATGAAAATAGATGAAAAAAAATCATCTCTCTCCTCATATTTAGAACGGGTTATTGATGGTGGAAAACAGCATTTTCCCTCCATTTTCCGAGAGCTATGAACTATAAAAATAATGTCAGTTGTGTGTTTGAGTTTAGACATGAAACACGTTTTAAATAGAACATAAAGACAGAAAGTTTCTGCCAAACAAAAGTTTGCGGAGCGGTCCGCACATTCTCACGGCAAGTTCACTTTTCATACATGTGGCGTGTTGGAAAAAACAGCGTACGCAATGTTTGTTTGTGTACGCAGCGCTGATAAACGAGGCCCCTGGACTCACAGACTGTTGATGCTGTTAAAGACCCACCTGCTGGTCCAGCTTTTAACTGATTATTTATTTATTTATTCTCCTATTTACTTATTTACTTATTTAGATGCTCATCACATCGTTTGTATTTTCTTTCCCGTTGTCTTTTAGTTTTTATCCTGTCCCGTTGTCTTTGAGTCTTTTAGTTTTTATCCTTACGTCTGCTCAATCACCAGACTGTTGCTCCTTTTTGATTTGTTGTGTTTTTTTGACTTGTTGTGTTTTTTTGACCTGTTGTTGTGTTTTTTGATTTGTTGTTGTGTTTTTTGACTTGTTGTGTTTTTTGATTTGTTGTTGTGTTTTTTGACTTGTGTTTTTTGATTTGTTTTTGTGTTTTTTGACTTGTTGTGTTTTTTTATTTGTTTTTGTGTTTTTTGACTTGTTGTGTTTTTTGACTTGTGTTTTTTTGACCTGTTGTTGTTTTTTGACTTGTTGTTGTGTTTTTTGACTTGTTGTGTTTTTGACTTGTTGTTGTGTTTTTTGATTTGTTGTTGTGTTTTTTGACTTGTTGTTGTGTTTTTTGACCTGTTGTTGTGTTTTTTGATTTGTTGTTGTGTTTTTTGATTTGTTGTGTTTTTTGATTTGTTGTTGTGTTTTTTGACTTGTGTTTTTTGATTTGTTTTTGTGTTTTTTGACTTGTGTTTTTTGATTTGTTGTTGTGTTTTTTGACTTGTGTTTTTTGATTTGTTGTTGTGTTTTTTGACTTGTTGTGTTTTTTGATTTGTTTTTGTGTTTTTTGACTTGTTGTGTTTTTTGATTTGTTTTTGTGTTTTATGACTTGTTGTGTTTTTTTGACCTGTTGTTGTGTTTTTTGACTTGTTGTTGTGTTTTTTGACTTGTTGTGTTTTTGACTTGTTGTTGTGTTTTTTGATTTGTTGTTGTGTTTTTTGACTTGTTGTTGTGTTTTTTGACCTGTTGTTGTGTTTTTTGACCTGTTGTTGTGTTTTCTGACCTGTTGTTGTGTTTTTTGACTTGTTGTTGTGTTTTTTTGACCTGTTGTTGTGTTTTTTGACTTGTTGTTGTGTGTTTTGCGCTGTTGTTGTGTTTTTTGACCTGTTGTTGTGTTTTTTGACTTGTTGTTGTGTTTCTCGACTTGTTGTTGTGTTTTTTGACCTGTTGTTGTGTTTTTTGACTTGTTGTTATGTTTTTTGACTTGTTGTTGTGTTTTTTGAGTTGTTGTTGTGTTTTTTGACCTGTTGTTGTGTTTTTTGACCTGCTGTTGTGTTTTTTGACTTCTCGTTGTGTTTTTTGACTTGTTGTTGCGTTTTTTGACCTGTTGTTGTGTTTTTTGACCTGTTGTTGTGTTTTTTGACTTGTTGTTGTGTTTCTCGACTTGTTGTTGTGTTTTTTGACCTGTTGTTGTGTTTTTTGACTTGTTGTTATGTTTTTTGACTTGTTGTTGTGTTTTTTGAGTTGTTGTTGTGTTTTTTGACCTGTTGTTGTGTTTTTTGACCTGCTGTTGTGTTTTTTGACTTCTCGTTGTGTTTTTTGACTTGTTGTTGCGTTTTTTGACCTGTTGTTGTGTTTTTTGACCTGTTGTTGTGTTTTTTGAGCTGTTGTTGTGTTTTTTGAGTTGTTGTTGTGTTTTTTGACCTGTTGTTGTGTTTTTTGACCTGGGGCCTATTGCACAAAAGTAGGATTAAGACATCCAGGATCAGTGACTGAGCCGGGCTCAAAGAATCCAAAACAACAGCGTCCAGGCTCAGTTGGTTGCACAAAGCCCAATCCAGGATGAGCAGACACGGATTCATCAAGCCAGGTGAAACCTATCCTGGATCAGTGCGCGCTCGCGGCTCCTCAGATAGACCCCGCCACCGATCACTGATTCATTGATTCACCATGACTAGTAGAGCGGCGTACTTTACCCCGTCGGAGGGAGAAATCCTGATGGAGGCGTACGAGGAGGTCAAAGAAATCATAAAAAAGAAAGGAAACACCGCCACAGTTATTAAGCAAAGAGAAAACGCGTGTCAAAGTATTGCTGACCGTCTGAATGCGTAAGTAAACACAACTACACACTCACCGCTCCGCTGAAACCTCACAATTACAATCCAAAATATTTAATTCACAATTTAAAAAACGCAGTTGTACTCTGAGAATGAGTCAGTTGAATTTTTAATTGAAATCGACTGCAAATATGAGTGAAATTGTTTAAATTGAACTCCAACAGACTGTATAATTATTTGATAAATAGATGAGCTAATAATAGTAATAACTCTAATTTATATAGCGCCTTTCAAAGGACTCAAGGTCTCTTGCTCACTGGCTTCATTTAATTTCCTTTTGGGATAAATAAAGTTGTTCTTTTCTTATATTGTGTGTGTGATGTAGATTAAACATGACTGGGCCGAAACGGACATGGCAGCAAGTTAAAACAAAATATAAAAACATTCTGCAGAATGGTAAGGGCCCTGACTACTACTTAACAATGCACAAGCACATATTGTTCCCAGAAGGTGCCTGCTCACACACTGTCTGTACTGTTTTAGCGATTAAAAAGAGAAACTATATAAAAGGCACAGGTGGTGGGATCCCAAAAGCGGACCTCACCCCAGCAGAGGACATGGCTTTAGGGATGAATAAAGGCAGGCCCGTGTTGGAGGGGATCCCTGGGGGGACAGAGACGAGCACATGTCCCTCCCAAGATGCCACCCGCTTCATACAAGGTATATTCTTCCATCTCTACATGGGACACAACCACATTCATATTGAATCCATTTGGACTGTCTGACTTTGGTTTGCCTATTGCCTTGCAGTTTCTGGCACCACTGTGTCACTGTTGGAGCCACCAGCACCAGACGATGCTGATCCAGTGAGTACTCCATCAAAGGCATACTGTAGGCCTGGCATGTTTTCTTTACTAGCTTCAATATGAATCCCATTAAATGTGATAGGGTGAAGGCACCAGTGCTGCTGCTGCTGCTGCTGCTGCTGCTGCTGCTGCCGCTGCTGCTGCTGCTGCTGCTGCTGCTGATGATGATGATGATGAGGAGGAGGAGACCGTCTCTCTGGATTCCAGATGGCATGAGGTATCATGTCAAGCCTGTGAAAGTACTATTCAGTCTACAATGGTGAGGAGTCATCATTTGGAGCCCACACAAAATCACAAACTCTTAATTCTGTAACAGGACCCAGATGCTGTACAGGGGGAAAGCCAGCCTGGTGACATAGTGAGTATTAATGGAAGGACACTCAATTGTGCAAAATTCCCGCTGTGCTAATTGTCATGTGTTTACAGAACTCAAAAGCTATCAGACAGCTGTATGCAAGACACCTCAAGTGCCAGATACAGCTGTCCCAACTGGAGATGCAGTACAAGCGAAGAAGGATGGAAGACCTTGCGCTTGATTCAGAGATAAAAAAGAGGACCATAAGAAAATTGGACCTTGAAATAAAAAAAACTTGAGCGGGAGGTGAGTTATGCCTTCAATGCACACTGTATGCTGACTGTAACACAAATGTATTAATCATTATTCTCCGTTCCTCCCCTAGCTCAAAGAAGATGATCCATCTTAAATAAAAGGTCAATCTGAATTTTTGTGTTGTCTATTTGTTTAATGTATGCAGTTAGGGCTACCATAGAGATGACACAAAGCACACGTACTGTGGAATTTCCATCTGTCATCCTAAGTGCTATGATTAGTTGGAAGTTGAAAGACTGTATTAAGGCTAGTAGAGAGGCACATAATGTACCCTGAAATGCAATTTCCCTGATGTATCAAAACACCTTATCACATTAAAAACATTATAAACATTTAAAAAATGAGGAGAGGGAACACTTTCATTATCTATTCTTAAAGGTAGTGGGTGTAATGATGACTTTAAAAAAAAAAAAAAAAAAAGGGTATCATCATGTCTAAGCATTTGCAGCATGTGAGGGTGCAAAGGTGTCCCTCATAAAGTCAAATGAGCCAATTGCCTATAAGAAGGCCCAAAGTGTTGAGTTCCTTTCTACTCTAACAATGGCGTGCCCATTCTTGCATGACATTATTGATGAGGAAGCACTTGTGCTCAGGAGAGCCTTCAGGCGAGAGAGGGTCTTCAGGGACCGGTTGGACCCCCTTGCCTTCCCTGATGACCATCTGTATGAGAGGTACAGGTTTTCAGCTGATGGCATCCGCTATCTCTGCAGACTGCTGGGTCCCAGTATAAAACACCGCACAGCATGGAGCCACGCATTGACTGTGGAGCAGATGGTTTGTGTGGCCTTGGGGTTCTTTGCAAGTGGGGGCTTCCTGTATTCGGTGGGGGACTCAGAACAGCTTAACAAGGCCACAATTTGCCGCACAGTAAGGCGTGTGTGCCTTGCTATTAAGGCATTGTCTGATGTTTTCATCTCGTTCCCTGGCCACAGAAGACTCCGTGACATCAAAGAGGAATTCTATAGGATTGCAGGTGAGAGAATCTACAAATTACAAGACAACTGTTACCAGTCATAGTAGGATACTCATTACTTTGTGTTACAGGTTTCCCCAATGTCATTGGTGCACTGGACTGCACACACATAAGGATAAAGGCCCCCTCAGGTGCCCATGAGGGGGACTTTGTGAATAGGAAATCCTTTCACAGCATTAATGTTCAGGTGAATATAGCTTTTTGATATTGTCAATTGATGAAAACTGTTCATTGCTTGCAATGTGCATTGATTGGTTTAATAATCCTCATCTGTCTATAATTACAGATGGTCTGCAATGCTGACCTACTGATCAGCAATGTTGTGGCAAAATGGCCTGGCTCAGTCCATGACTCCAGAGTCTTTCGGACCTCTGTAATCTGCCAGCGCCTATCACAAGGTGAGCCACACAACCATTAATAACCACTTTTTACATCATGGCTGTGTCTAGAATGTCACTCTGTTAATGATGTTGTAATGATGAGATTTTGTGCTGACAGGTGAATTCTCTGGTGTGTTGCTGGGAGACAGGGGGTCTGTCTGCCAGCCTTTTCTCCTGACACCATTCGCTGACCCCCAGGAAGCACAGCAGGCCTATAACCATGCCCATGCCAGGACCAGGGCCAGAGTTGAGATGACCTTTGGCCTCCTGAAGGCACGCTTTCAGTGCCTTCATAAATTAAGGGTCAGCCCTTTGAGGGCATGTGACATTACTGTGGCTTGTGCTGTCCTCCACAATGTAGCCTGCCTGAGGAAGGAGAGGGCCCCCAGAGTGCCCCCAGCCATGGACTGGGACAATCCAGCAATAATCCCAGATGACGACAGTGGTCGTCTCATGAGGGACCAATATGTGTTGAATTATTTTAGTTGATATGCATACTTTCAATTTAAGTTAAATATGTCCTGCAGTGGCAGAGGAATTTGTGTTTATTTATTTATTTTTTATTTAAATTTATTTGGCCTCTTATGATGATTGTGCTGTATACTGTGTGTATAAAAGCTTGCAGGGAGGCTACTGCATCATTCGTCTGTTCATTTCATGTGTATGGATTTGTCCTGCATTTATTTCAGTGTGCAGACATGCAGGGTGTAATATATTCAGACCTTTTAATGTGTATTTATCATTGTGTTGTATAATATACTTTGACTCTGTGCTTTCTATCTTGAAGAGTCACTGTGACTTCAGTTTTGAAAGGAGCCGATGTTTTACCTGTTTTGATTTATCCTTATTCAATAAAGGAACATAATGTTACACTTTGTGTATATATTTATTTATATGGGATGTGTATTTTATACGACCGAGTTTTAGGGCCACATTGAGGAAGACAACAAAAGTCATAAATTTATGAGACTGATTCTTTCTGTGGAGAAGATGTATTGTCTTGCATCTTTTTAAAGTCCTGATACTTCTTTTTTAAGATAATTTTTTTGGTATTTTTCATGCTTTATTGAAAGTGACAGATAAAAAGGGGGTGACATGCGGCAAAGGGAGCACAGGCTGGATTTGAACCCGGCTCCGCCACAGCAAGGGCTCAGCCTTAATGGTAACGTTCTACCAGTGTGAGCCACCGGGACACACTGAAGCCCTGATACTTCTGACAATGTGATGCTGGCTGATGTGCCAAAAGATTAAGTATCTCCTTGTTGGTGAAACCTATACTGAAGTACAATTCCACAAAAAGCTTCACGGCCCTCATTTTAACAACTCTCAAGCCTTATAGTCTATGGGAAACTGTAAATTATCTAATGATTGCAACATCATCTAAAATAATTAATTATCCAAAATGATTGAAATGAATGATCACAAACGTTTAAATAATGACATAGGGTCTAGTTCTATGTGATAACAATGTGTAAAGGGCAGTGGAATAACTATTGGTGTCCGTTTGTGGTGACTGCTGACTGAGATAAGGGATGAGATTAAATAGATCCTGGAACATAACCTGGTCTGGAGCAGGTTTGCTCCACAGACTAAATCTCCATGGTAACTTATACCATAACATATCCCACTGCCCCCTATCCTGCTTTTGTGCAACCGGATCACGGATAAATTGAGCCAGGATAACCAACATATCCCGGCTTAATCCCTTATCCTAGTTTTGTGCAATAGGCCCCTGTTGTTGTGTTTTTTGAGCTGTTGTTGTGTTTTTCGACCTGTTGTTGTGTTTTTTGACTTGTTGTTGTGTTTTTCGACCTGTTGTTGTGTTTTTTGACCTGTTGTTGTGTTTTCTGACCTGTTGTTGTGTTTTTTGAGCTGTTGTTTTGTTTTTCGAGCTGTTGTTGTGTTTTTCGACCTGTTGTTGTGTTTTTTGACCCGTTGTTGTGTTTTTTGAGCTGTTGTTGTGTTTTTTGAGCTGTTGTTGTGTTTTTTGATTTGTTGTTGTGTTTTTTGAGCTGTTGTTGTGTTTTTTGACCTGTTGTTGTGTTTTTTGAGCTGTTGTTGTGTTTTTTGACCTGTTGTTGTGTTTTTTGAGCTGTTGTTGTGTTTTTTGACCTGTTGTTGTGTTTTTTGATTTGTTGTTGTGTTTTTTGAGCTGTTGTTGTGTTTTTTGACCTGTTGTTGTGTTTTTTGAGCTGTTGTTGTGTTTTTTGAGCTGTTGTTGTGTTTTCTGACCTGTTGTTGTGTTTTTTGAGCTGTTGTTGTGTTTTTTGAGCTGTTGTTGTGTTTTTTGAGCTGTTGTTGTGTTTTTTGACCTGTTGTTGTGTTTTTTGAGTTGTTGTTGTGTTTTTTGACCTGTTGTTGTGTTTTCTGACCTGTTGTTGTGTTTTTTGAGTTGTTGTTGTGTTTTTTGACCTGTTGTTGTGTTTTTTGACCTGTTGTTGTGTTTTTTGACCTGTTGTTGTGTTTTTTGAGTTGTTGTTGTGTTTTTTGACCTGTTGTTGTGTTTTTTGACCCACCTTGACACAGTGCATGTAGTCTTCTGAGTGTGCGAGCTCCGACAGGGCGCTCTCCCTCCTCCTCAGCTCCTCCACCTCCAGCTCCAGCTGTCGGATCATGGCGTCGGCCTGGTGCTCGGCAGCCCTCCGGCTCATCTCCATCACCTCCATCAGCTCCACCTGAGCCCGCTGGATGGCCGACACCAGCTCGGCAAACAGGCAGACGCTGCCCGCCGTCTCTCGCTCCACCGCCGACTGAGGACGGCAAGAGTCTTTCAGTCATTTTGTGTCTTTTTTAGGTATTTTGTGTCTTTTTTTTGTTCACTTTGTCTTTTATTTTGGTCATTTTTTGTCTTTTTATCATTTTGTGTCTTTTTTTGGTCATTTTGTGTCTTTTTTAGTCCTTTAGTCCAACATAAAATGTGATTTTGAATCTTTTTTTTTACTTTCAAAACACTATCATGCCCAATAATGAGTTAATTAAGAGTTAATTTCTTATTTTATTTGTTCAACATGCTTAATGCTAGATTTAATCATCTTAATTTAGGAAATTTAGGTAAAGGTAAATTATCTGTCCATGCAGCAAGATCATTTCCCTCAGATTTAATGTTTTTATCTGGTTTTTAGACACACCTTTTTATCAGTGCATACATTATTAGATTACAATCTGAACTGTTTACGCCCAAACTATAACTCTGACAGCTTTACCACACCGATGTGATGGAGAAGACACATTTTACTACGTTTCTATGTATAAATTATTTCTGTAGAGTGGTGTCTGCGGCCTCGAGAGTAGTTTTCAAATGTATTTTTTGACAATTTTTTCATTCCCTCTGCACTCCACCGATGATGTTATCCACTCTAGCGTCTCCATAGGGTAACATTGGGGAGATTTTTTTGGCGTGTTTTTGCAGAATAATTTGAAAACCGTTTGTCGAAACCCTTAGAAAAGTCACAGCACACTTGTCATAGTTCATTGTCATAGTCCATTTGATACCTTTTTAGTGTTTGTGAGACCAAAACTCTGGGAGGAGAAGTCGACTAAAACAACAACACGGAAGAAACGGAAGAATAAGAATAAGCCCGGTGAATAGTAAGTTAGCACACTAAATTAAAAATGAGCTAACGTGAGGCGTTCATTTATTAATAACAATTTCATAATTAGTATATGTATCCATTTAAGAGATGTTTTGTCTAGAAATATTTTAAAGTCTTTTGTGCTACTGGTTTGTTCAAAATGTGTGAAGGGTGTGGTGCAGTTCAGACATTTGGATTCAGTGTAAAAATGTGTGAATGAAGCCAAACAGGCCAGAACGTTCAGATAAATCACTGAAAGTATAAAAAGTAGGTCAGACAGCGAGAAAACACAGAGTCAAGATGTTAGTGATGGTGAAGGACGACTGACTGGTTCTACCACACCGCTCTGGTATTTACAGGTGTGTGAGTGTGTGTGTGTGTGTGTGTGTGTGTGTGTCGTACCTCCAGTTCAGCTGATGACAGTCTGATCTCTTCGATCTTCTTGATTCTCTGTCTGATCATCTCACGGATCTCCTGCTCTGATACACTCAGCTGGTCCTACACACACACACACACACACACACACACACACACCTTGTTTGATTACATACGTCATGTTGTAAGCAAGTTTGTAAGTTGCTGCCAGAAACCAGTGTGTGTGTGTGTGTGTTTGTGTCAAGGTTATGATAGTTTGGGATTTTTTTGTTTTGATTTCGTTGACAATTTTTGTTTTCAAATTCAGTTAGTTTTAGTTAGTTTTTAGAGTGTGTTTGATAGTTTTCATTAGTTTTAGTTTTTTTGTAATGGTGCCAGATTCAATAAAGTGTGTGTGTGTGTGTGTGTGTGTGTGTGTGTGATCTTGTACATTCCTTGTTGTGTTCTTAATGAACTGGTTTACAGAATGAGGAACTCAACAATCAGCTGCTCTGAACCAGATTATTGTTGTTGTTGTTGTTCCTCTTACAGACGTTGTTCTCAGAACAAAGACACTAAAGTCAAACTGGTCCCCTCGTGGTGTTTCTCCTCACCTTGGTTTCCATCCACTCGGCCTCCAGAGTGACGGTGTCGTGAGCCTGGTGGTCCTCGGTCTCACACTCAGGGCAGATACAGAGTCGATCGGTCCGGCAGTACATCTGAAACCAGCACACTGTTAAACCTCCGTGGACTCTGAAAGGGATATTTAGTCCATTTCTTCATCTTTTTCATGTCTTTTCCTGTCTTTGGAAGTCATTTTGTGTCTTTTCTGTGTCTTTGTAGGTCATTTTGTGTCTTTTTGTGTCTTTTTTGGTCATTTTGTGTCTTTTTTTGTCTTTTTGTGTCTTATTTGGTCATTCTGTGTCTTTTTGTGTCTTTTTTGGTCATTTTGTGTCTTTTTTGTGTCTTTTTTGTGTCTCTTTTGGTCATTTTGTGTCTTTTTGTGTCTTTTTTGTGTCTTTGGTAATTTTGTGTCTTTTTTGTGTGTCTCTTTTGGTCATTTCGTGTGTTTTTGTGTGTTTTTGGTAATTTTGTGTCTTTGTGTCTTTTTGTGTGTCTTTTTTGGTAATTTTGTGTCTTCTGTGTGTGTTTTTTTTTATCATTCTGTCTTCTCATTTTGTGTCTTTTTGGTCATTTTGTGTCTATATTAGTCATCTTGTGTCTGTTTTTAGTAAAGTAGCGTACCACTAGTCCTCTGTGGTGGATCTCACAGACTGGGAGGCTCCAGCTGCTGGACGTCCCGCTCACGGTGAACCTTCTCCGGCTGCTGGTGCGGTGGTAAGGAGGAGGAGGAGGAGGAGGTCCGGAGGGGTTCACCAGGGCACTGAGAGGACTGTGGTTCGGTACCGAAGAAGCCAGTGAGGATGAGACCGGCGACATCGGGATGGACACACCTTCCAAGGAAGAAGATTTATTATTGAATTTAAGGGACAAATCAAGGAAGCTGAAGCTGTGTGCCTTCTTATTGTCCTGAGCTTCTTTAATACTCTCAAAACCTTTAAGGATGTTCCCATATGATGTACACTGCAAAAAACATGAAGCCTGCCAAGCATTTTCATTTTATATCGAGCAATAGTATCTTAATTATCTTGTTTTGAGTATAATTTACCTACTGAACATAGCTTTATGTGCTTATTTTAAGAACATGTTTCCATCTATATGACTCAATACTTGGTTGGGGCTGTTTGACTTGAACTACTGGACATTGACTTTTCATCATATTCTAATGGATTCAGATGTAGTTTCACTACTGTGCACACTTCCCTGCTCTGCCCTGTTCAGGACGTCACCGTCACGTTGCCGAACGTCACCGGAAAGACCCGAGTAGTCCCGAGTAGACCCGAATGAACCACGAACAGTTCCGGAGAAAAAATTACCAGTTAAGTGCGGCGCTGCTGCCCCACTTACTGTAACTGTGCGTGAGTACGTTATAGTAAGTTATTTGCATCGGTTGATTATTATTATTTGCTGTATAATGCACGTTTTTATGGATCCGGACCAGTCGCCATGTTGTGATGCTTGATGCTGCACACAGAGTTTATTTTTGTGAAAACAGCAAGTCCTGTACCTTGTTCATGTGTGAACCAATTAAAAGAGGATAACAAACTCTCTGGAGTAGCTGCAGTTTTTCTAACAATAAACTAAGGCCAGACTGTGCACGCCAGCATACAAAATATAGTTTACAACTCCTCTGATACTTTCAACCTGATCCCAAGTGGAACAATGATTATACTCGTGAATTAAAGTTGGTTCATAAGTTAAGTTGTCATTGTGAATAAGTAAATGCTGACTTTAGGGGCTCAAACAGTGACCTCCTGGTCATACTCCCCTCCACTTCTTACTTTGGCTCTCAACGAAGGTGGTCGCATTTTTCTCTCCTCTCCCTCCCTTATCTTCCCTGCTTCGTCTGGTCTGGTCTGGTCTACTGTCTTATACTTTGAGAGACTCTCTCCGCACTGCTCTCCAAAACTAAAAATCATGGATTTGATCAACTGGTCTCTCAGCGCCTTCTTCTGGAAGAGAAGCCTGGGTTCCACCAGTCCTGCTGGGACGTTCGCAGCTGGCTACACGATGGACGAGTTGGAGAGGTGGCGAGTCGTGTGCCTGTCGGCTCTCTCCTTAGAAGATATAGAAGATCTTTATCTATTCGGTCCCATGATTACAGGTCTTTTGCTGATTGGATTAGGCATTGCCCTGGTTTATCAAGGAATACTGTAGTATATTTTATTGTTACTTTCAATGTAAGTCTCTGCTTTTCTAAGATGGAAAGATGATGCTGACATGTACAGGCAGAGAAGAATGTTGTATGTCCAAGCAAACATGTTAGTCAGGAAATTCCACTACTGTTCTGATGATGTGAAAGTAAACTTGTTTCGTGCTTACTGCACCCCTATGTATGCAGCCCCATTATGGGTCCGCTACAAAAAGGAGAGCCTGCGCAAACTTCAGGTAGCATACAATGACTGTCTGAGGATACTGGTGAAAAAGCCCAGGAGTAGCAGTGCTAGTAAGCTCTTTTGTGACTCAGGGCTCAGCACTTTACAGGCTCTCTTGAGGAACCTGATGTTTAAATTTATGTCTCGACTTGATGAGTCACAAAACTGTATTATAATGATGCTCACAAGTCCCAAGTGCAGCTCGGTCAGGTATCAATCATATCTGTGGAAACATTGGTATGGGTGCCTTTTAAAACTCTCATGAATAAGAGTATGTTTGAATGTGTTTATGTATCTGTTGTTTTTTGTATGTTGTATGTCTTGCTATTGGGTCTAGAGCCTGTAATAAAGTTTATATATATAAAAGGCCTCAGTATGACCTCCAGATCATGTAACAGCCAGAGTCTCCATGCCGGTTTAAATCAGAAATAACGTACTGTAGGATCTGGGATTTGTCAGATATTAGAGGCGTTTATAAGCAGTATAAGTTGCATCCTTTTAAGGTTAAAAAGTAGACTTAGCAGCGTGCGCGTTCCCGTAAAACGTGCCCATACGTTGGGTGTGGGATGTTACAAACAGAATGACACAAAATGACTAAAAAAAGACACAAAATGACAAAAAAAGAGACAAAAAGACACAAAATGACTAAAAAATACACAAAAAGACACAATGATTAAAAAATACACAAAATGACTGTAGGACCTGGGATTTGTCAGACAGTAGAGACTTTTGGAAGCAGAAATATAAACAGTAAAGGTTGTATACTTTAAGGTTAAAAAGAAGACTTTGCAGCGTGCTCGTTCCCGGGGGAAATGTGCCCACGCATTGGGTATGGGCTGGAACATTCGAATTAAATGATCTGACAAAGACAGAAAAAGGCAGGAAGGACAAGGGCTTCATTGGACTTGGACACCTTTTTTCAGCAGCCTTAAAATTGACAAAGCTCTCCTCCGCTATACCTAGGCAGTGTATTCTGATGTCTGACAATAAAGAAAACTAAAAGGAACATTGACTTGATCTTTGATTGATCTTCTCACTCAGAAAGGTAGTAAATTTACACTACAATACAGTAAATGGTGACAGCTGTCCAAGGCTGCCCGACTTGATTGAAGCGGTGGGCAGAGCTGTCGGCACTCAGACTGTAACTATAAACCACCATATGGATAACATCATGGAGAAGCTGATGGCTTTGCAAAGGCAAATGGATTGATCGATCAAGAATGGACAAGGAGGGTAGTCGTGTAAATTGAATGCGGCCACTCGCCCTAAGCCCAAACAATCCCAATCTTATCTGCTTTCGGCCCCCTCAACCTGTCTAGAAAAAGACACAAAATGACTAAAAAAAGACACAAAAAGACACAATGACTAAAAAAAAAGACACAAAATGACCAAAACAGACACAAAATGACAAAAAAAAGACACAAAAAGACACAATGACTAAAAAAAAGACACAAAATGACACAGAATGACTAAAAAAAAGACACAAAATGACCAAAAAAGTGGTGGGTTTTTTTTGTTTTTTTTTACAGTGTATGTTTAGGTATGTTGGGACGGGTTGATGGTAATTTCATTATCCTCCTACTCAATTACAATAAAGTTGAATCTCATCTCATCTTTGTCTCTCTTTATACTACAGATAAACTAGACCTCCAGAGCCCTTGTTCAATAGCCTAGTATCATGAGACTTATTCTCTAATGCACTCTATCTGTATCTGTAGGAAATGCACAAGACTTTCAGTTAACTCCAGTTCAAACCCATCCACAATAATATTACATGTTTCCAAACAAGCAGCTTGGAAACCAGACACTCTCCCATTTAGGCTGATTTCCAACAATCCCCGCCGGGCCGACCAGTAAGTTTTAAAGGTCACTAACGTGCAGCGCAACTCATGAAACTCAGATCAAGCTGTCAGATTAGTCAGTGCTGATCAAATATGGATCAAAGCTGCCCGAAATGTTTCCAGAGACACATTTTAACTCACCTGAGTTTAGTTGAGTTTCAAGCGGTAGCGTCAACTGTGTTTTTAGCACAGGTCGAGGCAGCTTCTTCTTCAACTCATCAAATAAATCATCACGTATGGATCCATCTTTTCCTCCTCCTCCTCCTCCTCCTCCTCCACCTCCTGCTCTTCCCCCTCTCTTCTCCTTCAACACTCCTCCTCCTGTCATGGATCTGAACTCAATGGTGATCTCTCGCAGCGTCCTGTTGATCTGGAGGTTTGGTCGCTTTTGGTAGGTTGTCTTACAAAGAGGACACTGGCAGACCTGAGAGAGGAGGAGAGGAGAGGAGGAGAGGAGGAGAGGAGGAGAAGAGAGGAGGAGAGGAGACAAGGAACCAAACAAGTTAATACATTTAGAAGAAAGATGGAAGCAATGGCAGACAGAAAAAATAGATGTTGAATAGTGTGAAGAGGAAGTGAGCAGTGACCTCCAAGACTGACAAAAAGGACAGAGGAGGAGATATCCCAGAGGACAGAGGAGGAGATATCCCAGAGGACAGAGGAGGAGATATCCCAGACGACAGAGGACAGAGGAGATCCCAGAGAACAGAGGAGGAGATATCCCAGAGGACAGAGGAGGAGATATCCCAGAGGACAGAGGAGGAGATCCCAGAGGACAGAGGAGGAGATATCCCAGAGGACAGAGGAGGAGATCCCAGAGGACAGATGAGGAGATCCCAGAGGACAGAGGGAGGAGATATCCCAGAGGACAGAGGAGGAGATATCCCAGAGGACAGATGAGGAGATATCCCAGAGGACAGAGGAGGAGATCCCAGAGAGAGGAGGAGGAGATATCCCAGAGGACAGAGGAGGAGATATCCCAGAGGGAGGAGATCCCAGAGGACAGAGGAGGAGATATCCCGGAGGACAGAGGAGGAGATCCCAGAGGACAGAGGGAGGAGATCCCAGAGGACAGAGGAGGAGATATCCCAGAGGAGGAGAGGAGGAGATCCCAGAGGACAGAGGAGGAGATATCCCAGAGGACAGAGGGAGGAGATATCCCAGAGGACAGAGGGAGGAGATATCCCAGAGGACAGAGGAGGAGAGGAGGAGGTCTGACCTTCGAGCCGTCCCAGTACTTGCTGATGCAGGCCATGCAGAAGCTATGTCCGCAGGGCGTGGTCGAAGGGTTGGTGAACACGTCGAGGCAGATCGAGCACAGGAACTGCTCGTCTGACAGGAAGCTCCCATATAAGGACATCCTGTGGGCAGCAACAGTGATTTACAGTTGAATCAATAAAGAACACAAGTTTTATTTTCAGCTCATTTGAACACTGCAAAAAAGGTCTTAAAACAAGATAAATTAAAGCTGCCAGCAGCGATGAACTGGCCCAAGCAGAGTGCACTGCAAATTATTTGTTTCTCACCAAGATAAAAAAAACTTTAGATTTAGAAGTGTTGGAAAATGTATCTTGTTTTAAGAGTTCATTTCTCATTTTAAGCATTCAACATGCTTATTTCTAGATTTAATAATCTTAAGTGTATGGAGTCTTATAGGGCTATTTTGTCCATTTTTGAATCCTTTTCATGTCTTTTCATGTCTTTGTAAGTCATTTTGTGTCTTTTTGGTCATTTTGTGTCTTTTGAATCCTGGTTCAAGGAGTCCTCCTGTCCTGCTGGGACGTTAGCAGCTGGCTACATGATGGACGGTGGGAGAGGTAGCATGTCGTGTGCTCTCGGCGGCTCTCTATCGATTATCGATTCATATATTATACATATATATATATATATATATATATATATATGTATAAAGTATATGGGACACATCATCACGGCAGCAGGACAAAGTGCTAACGACACAAAGGTCAAAGCGATTGTCGATATGCCAACCCCAGAAGACAAACAAAGTCTCCAACGTCTGCTGGGAATGACAAAATTCCTGGCGCAGTACATCCCAAATGAAGCTTCACTCACCCGTCACACAGCTACTTAAAAAGGATGCAGCATGGCAGTGGTGCCCACACCACAGCTCAGCCTTACAGACACTGAAGTCCACCCTCACACAAGCCCCAGTGCTGAGGTATTACGACCACAAGCTGACTCTACAAGCTGAATCCTCGAAAGAGGGACTGGTGCAGGATGCCTCACGAGTGCTCACCAAAACAGAACAGAGGTATGAGCAGATAGAAAAAGAGTTGCTGGCCATAGTGTTCGCTGCTAAGGGATTCCACCAGTATGTTTACGGCAGACCAGTAACTGTGCAGTCCGGTCATAACACACACACCAGGCAACACATGTACATTGCTGACACAGTCTCACGCACCACGGCAAGCAGAGAAGGTGACAGTATTAACGAGAACCGCTGTGATGAGAGAGTTGTGTATGCCGTGGAGGCCACAGATGCCTTGAGCGAGGAAACCCTCAGCCAACTCAAAAAGGCAACGGCAGCAGATAGCGTGCTACAAGCTGTGTGTGAGAAACACAAGGATGGCTGGCCCATGAGAAAGAAAAGTCTGGACAGGAAACTACACGGCTACTGGCCAGTGAAGGACAATATCCCAAACACCAGGCTGAACCACTCATACCACATCAGGTTCCAGAACTGCCATGGATGAAAGTCAGAGCTGACCTCTTCGAGCTACATGGTCAGTCCTACCTGATGTTAGTTGATTACCTGACCAAATGTCCTGAAGTGGTCAACATATCTGATAAAACAGCGTACACCGTGATCCAGAAGATGACGTCTGTCTTGCCAGGCACGGGATTCCTAGGGAGATAGTGAGTGACCATGTCCCATTTGCCAGCTATGAGATTAAGTCATTTGCAGCTTCATGGGAGTTCAAGCTCACACACTCCAGCCCAGGTTATCCCTCTTCAGATGGAGTGGCTGAGAGGAAAGACTGTGAAACATGCGCTGAATAAAGCAGCGCAGACCGGCACTGACCCATCTGGTGTTTCTGTCACTGAGGAACACACCGCTGACAGGGCTGAATGAGTCACCTGCACAGATGTTGATGAGGTGAGTTTTACGCAGCACACTTCAGTGTTCCAGTGCCGTGTTGACACGATCAGCCCCACAGCATCTTCACAGCATCTTCACAGCATCTCCACAGCATCTTCACAGCATCTTCACAGCATCTTCACAGCAAAATACAGGACCTACAGTCCCGTCAAAAACAACACTATGATCAGCGTGCGAAGGCCCGCCAGTGTTGACCCCAGGAGACACCGAACACATGCAGACACGGCGGGAGCCTGCGGTTGTTTTCTGACAGCGAGATGAACCCGCCGCTACACTGTGCAGACACCGGCAGGAAGGATGCAAAGGAGGAACAGGCAGCATCTGAGGAAGATACACCGAGCCCGTTCAGAGACACGGACCGTGATGAGCATCTGGACTCAGAGTTACAACAGCGGACTCACCACCACACGACCCTCCTCCTGCCACTATGGGCAGCACACCCACATGCTACACAATGACTGATCTCAGAGACGTTTGATGTGACCATTCAAGTGTGTTTGAAAAAAAAAAAGAAAGAAAGTGAAAGAGTGTTTAACCTCTTGAAATGTTTCAAGAGTGTTGAATGTTCTACATGTTTGTGTTTAACAGGGGTGAAAGTAAGCCGGTACGGTCCGGTACTGCGTACCACTAAAAGATTCAGTGGCGGTACGCAGTACCAGGAAGATGGGAGAGCGGCTGCCTGCTATATGTTCCTCATTCAAAGCAGGTCACGGCCGCACTCTGGGTCAGAAAATAGATGCGCTAGCAATATGCAGTCTTAAAACTACTTTGTCTGTTTAAAAATTCCTTTTAACTCATTGTGAATAGTTTCTGAAGTGTCCGTGCTGTGTTTGAGTCCATGCTGGACGGAGCCTTGGCCGGGCAGCTCCCCCTCTCCCCTCGGAGAGAACCACGTTTAATGTCTTTACGTTCGTTGCTAAATGTCACAGTTAAAATCAGTAGGAGAGTAAGCAATGCAGTTGTTATTTCATGTTATTTTGTTTAATTTTAACGATACAGAACAGCTCTGAAAATAAACTGCTTCTGAGATAACGAGCGGAGAGTTCACTCAGCAGTACGTGAGTGCGCATGCGCGTCTACTTCCGAAACACAGCTGTTGCTATCATACAGTCTATGGTTGCTATGGTGATCGGTGCGTTTGATTTAATGCACTGGGACGTTTTCCACAACTGGTCCACATACGTCAAGAAACGCCGCTTGCGCCAGGACAGGACGAACGATA
>NW_026739041.1:897500-905119 GCF_030273125.1 Centropristis striata
TAAAAAAGCAATAAAAACGCTGTAAGTGCCATAAAAAAAGTAACAATGAAACAATGAAATAATAGTTTAAATATGTAAATTAATATTAAAGGACATTAAGGATATTTTTTACAGTATTATTCAGTCACTTGTTGGTCTTGAATGTTAAATTATAGTGAATTAAATGTAAAAATACTGAAATATTATATCAGAAAAATTTAGCTGAATGTAAAATTAAGACAACTTTCTATTTGTTTTGCAAAAAAACTTTAAATGTAATGTAAAAAAATGTAAAAAATAATAAGTTATTTGGTCATTTTGTGTCTTTTGTGTCTTTTTTAGTCATTTTGTGTCTTTTTTTAGTCATTTTGTGTCTTTTATAAACTTAAATAAACAGATTTTAGAGGGTTTTTCTTGGGGTTTTTTCCGACATTAAGTGCAAATGCCACAAAAAATTAATTCATGTTTATTACAAATACTAACTATAAACTAAAAGCTTAAATCTATAAATCAATATTATTTGACCTCATATATTTTTTTCCATTATTATATAAAAGTCTTACTGTCATAGTAAAAAAACCCTTCAGTTATTACTACAGATACTTGTTTTCTTTCTTCTAAAAAAATACATATTTACTGCACTGAAAAGGCCACCTCTCAAAAAGAAGAAAAAAAGTACAAAAATGAGGTTTATTTTCCTTAAAAATATCAAATTATCTGCCAATGGAACAATAAAATGTGTCTTGTCAAGACTTTCCAAAACCAGTAAAAATATCTAATCTAATGAACCACAAATACCTTAGAATTAGTGTATTCTGACTGATAACAAGTTACTTTTTTATTATTGTTGTTAAATGTTTCATGTTAAATGTTTAAATATCAAGTGTCAGTTTAATGTTCTAGTTAATCACATACACACTACACAACAATACACACTTCTATTGGTTCATTGATCATAAAACTATTGATTCATCTGGCTGCTTGTTTTAATATGTGAAGAGGTCAAAATATGTCAAAGTTATGATTTATTAGTTATGCTTGAAATAAGACACACGAAAGACACAAAATGACTAAAAAAAGACACAAAATTACTAAAAAAAGACTAAAAAAGACACAAAATGACAAAAAAAGACACAAAATTACACAAAATGACTAAAAACAACACAAAATGATTAAAAAAAGACAAAATGACTAAAAAAAGACACAAAATGACTAAAAAAGACACAAATGACTAAAAAAAGACACAAAATGACAAAAAAAAGACACAAAATGACAAAAAAAGACACAAAATGACTAAAAAAAGACACAAAAAGACTTTAAAAAGACACAAAATGCCTTTCTATATGTAAGTGTTGGTGAAGCAGCTTTGTAACTGTTGATATTCTAGTTTCCAGCATGTATTTACTCAGTATAGGTGATAAAATCTCAGTAACAAGCTGTAATATCTGATTTAGATCATTAAGAACAAGTCAAACAGTCTAAAATAAAAACTGCTGACTAAGAAGAACGATCTGATCAGACATTAATAAGCAGATATCCCTTGATCTAATATTGATCTGAGATATTTAATCTGACTTAGAGTTCAGTGTTTGCAGTGTGTATACGATGTGTATTTTTAAATAAATGCTGTGTGAATTAACTTGGGGTTGTTTCGTGCTCTTTGACGGGAACATAAACCATTTTTACTTTCCTCCAACGTCTATTTGTTTGAGCTGAAGGAAACTTGTTCTCAGCGCTGCGTTTATCACCGTGTTATTAACATAAACATCAATACGTTACAATAGAGCTTATAATAACTGAGTGAGTCACTCCTGGCAACCCAACAAAGGAAAGAATGTGATCTGAAACAAATGACTGACTCAAGCACAACATGCAAATATGTTGACAGCTGCTGCAGACGCCAGAAACAATCTTTATCTCCGCGTTTCAATTAAAACGAGTCACGGCAGCTTCCTGCTGCGCATGAAGGTGATTTCAGAGTTTCACAGCTGAAATAATGAGTCAATTCATCAATTTCAAGCAAGAGAAAAGTTATTTTGGATGCTTTCTCTGCTTAACTCTATGGAGTCTCATAGGGATATTTTGTCAATTTTTTAATCCTTTTCATGTCTTTTTGTGTCTTTGTACGTCATATTGTGTCTTTTTTAGTCATTTTGTCATTTTTTTCATCATTTTTTTGTCTTTTTGTGTCCTTTTTTCTCATTTTGTGTCTTTTTTAGTCCTTTAGTCCAACATAAAATGTGATTTTGAATCTTTTTTTTACTTCCAAAACACCATCATGCTCAATAAATAATTTGAAATGTTGCAAATGTGACCAAAGGTGTCAAATCTAACATATAAGAGGGTTCCATCCAGTTCTATCATTTCATTTCATCAAGAGAAAAGCCTACCTTAGTACCTAATGTGATGACTTGCAGCTTGGTTGTTTGGTTTTGTACCAAACAAGACATTTAAATATTGTATTTTTTCAGCCTAACTTCAGTTAAAAATGCTCATTTTATGTCGTCAAATAACCCCAAACATGAACTAAGAGGATAAGAGTCGATACCTTTCGTTGTTGGAGCGTCTGGTTTTAAAATAGATCCAGAGATGAAGTCGTGTTCTTGATTCTTGATCTTGTGAGTGTGTTTCTGAGGCGGTGACATATAAAAGGTGAGTGTGGCGGCTGCAGAGGAAAGCCCCGCCCCCTGTGTCTCACCTGTGTCTCTGTGCTGGCAGGTAGAAATGTGGCAGGACTGGTTCTGCTCGGAGAAGCTCACTAGGTCAAAAGTCTCAACCTGTTTCCTTGATTTATGCTTGTTGTTGCCCCGGGCAGGGTCGGAGAGAGTCTCAGGGATTTATCACCAAGAAAATACACACAATCATCAAACAAGACACAAGACGACCAAAAAAAGACACAAAATCACCAAAAGAGATATAAATTATCAAGAAAGACACAAATTAAACCAAAAGAGACAGAAAAATATCAAGAAAGACACAAAATGACCCCAAAATACATAAAATTATCAAAAAAGACACAAAATGACCCAAAAAAAAAGACAAAAATATAGCAAAGGAGACAGAAAATTACCAAAAAATACATAAAAATATCAAATAAGACAGAAAATTTGCAAAAATATACGTAAAATTATCAGATAAGACAGAAAATTATCAAAAAATACATAAAGTTATCAAATAAGACGCAAAATTACCAAAAAAATACACACAATTATTAAAAAAAGACACAAAATGACCAAAAAAAGACACAAAACGACCAAAAGAGATATAAATTATCAAAAAAGACACAAATTAAACCAAAAGAGACAGAAAACTATCAAAAAAGACACAAAATGACCAAAAAAAGACAGAAATCTAGCAAAGGAGACAGAAAATAACCAAAAAAATACATAAAAATATCAAATAAGACACAAAATGACCAAAAAAAGACACAAAACGACCAAAAGAGATATAAATTATCAAAAAAGACACAAATTAAACCAAAAGAGACAGAAAACTATCAAAAAAGACACAAAATGACCAAAAAAGACAGAAATCTAGCAAAGGAGACAGAAAATAACCAAAAAAAATACATAAAAATATCAAAAAAGACACAAAATTACCAAAAAAACACACAATTATTAAAAGAGACACAAAATGACCAAAAGTCTCAACTCTCAACCTGTTTCCTTGATTTTCTTGTTGGGTTGGAGAGAGTCTCAGGGACTCTGGAGATGATTCATGTTCTTTAGCAATGACAAGAAGCTGAACAAGTATTCAGATTACTTTACTGCAGTAAAAGTACTAATGCACACTGTGAAACTACTCCACATACATAACATATCTGTAGAATAATGTGATGGTAAGTGTTTGGAAACTTTAGCTGCCAGACTTCTTTGTACATTTACATTTTTTTAACATTACATTTTAAGTTTTACTGTTATAAAACAGAAAGGTGCCTTAATTTTATATTCAGCATCATTTTTACATAGAAATCACTGTAATTTAACATTCAAGACCATAAAGCAACTGAAAAATACTTTAAAAAAATATATAATTTCCATTATATCAATTTACAGATTTCAACTTCCATTAAATGCTTTATGTATATATATATATACATATATATATATATAAATACATATATAAAATCTCTTTCGAGAAAGCGACTGGCGACAAAACCAACTTTTTTTGGTGTTATTGGAGACTTTGGGAGACTCGTTGTTACTCTTCTTAACGAGCTGCGGGGCCGGAGGCTCTTCTTAACGAGCTGCGGGGCCGGAGGCTCGTTAAGAAGAGTAAGAACGAGTCGAAGCGGCACAGTCCTCCTGCAGCAGTCTCTCCCAGCTGCAGAGCCGGAGGGGATGTTAACCCCTTACTCCCAGTCTGCTTATTGCTAAGAGTTAGCTCTGTAGCAGTACAGTGTGTACATGTGTTTTGTGGACTTGGAGAAGGCCTACGACCGTGTCCCTCGGGGAGTCTTGTGGGGGGTACTGCGGGAGTATGGGGTACCGGGCTGGTTGCTACGAGCTATCCGGTCCCTATATAACCAAAGTGAGAGCTGTGTCCGCATACTCGGCACAACGTCAAACACGTTCCCGGTGGGTGTTGGCCTCCGCCAGGGTTGACTCTTGTCTCTGATTCTGTTCGTGGTCTTCATGGATCTCAAGGCTCAGCCGGGGGGAGGAAGGGATCCGGTTTGGCGACCTTTGAATTACATCTCTGCTTTTTGCAGATGATGTGGTTCTTTAGGGTTCATCAGACCGGGACCTCCAGCACTCACTGGTGGTGAGTGCCGAGTGCGAAGCGGTTGGGATGAGAGTCAGCACCTCCAAGTCTGAGGCCATGGTTCTCTGGGTGAAAACGGTGGACTGCCCCCTCTGGGTGGAGACAGGTACTGCCTCCTCTGGGTGGAGAGAGGTACTGCCCCCTCTGGGTGGAGACAGGTACTGCCTCCTCTGGGTGGAGACAGGTACTGCCCCCTCTGGGTGGAGACAGCTACTGCCCCCTCTGGGTGGAGAGAGGTACTGCCTCCTCTGGGTGGAGAGAGGTACTGCCTCCTCTGGGTGGAGACAGGTACTGCCTCCTCTGGGTGGAGAGAGGTACTGCCCCCTCTGGGTGGAGAGAGGTACTGCCTCCTCTGGGTGGAGAGAGGTACTGCTCCCTCTGGGTGGAGACAGGTACTGCCCCCTCTGGGTGGAGAGAGGTGCTGCCTCTAGAGAAGGAGTTCCAGTATCTGGGGGTCTTGTTCAGCAGTGAGGGTAGAACGGAGCGTGAGATGGACAGGCGGTTTGGTGCGGCATCAGCAGTGATGTGGGTGTTGTACCAGACCGTCGTGGTGAAGAACGAGATCGTGGATACAAGCGGCTGAAATGAGTTTCCTCCGTAGGGTGGCTGGGCTCAGCCTTAGAGATAGGGTGAGGAGCTCAGACATCCGGAGGGAGCTCGGAGTAGAGCCGCTGCTCCTTCTCATCTAAAGGAGCCAGCTGAGGAGGTTTGGGCATCTGGTAAGGATCCTCCCGGGCGCCTCCCGTTAGAGGAGTTCCAGGTCCAACTGGTAGGAGGCCCCGGGGAAGACCCAGAACACGGTGGAGGGATTATATCTCTCTCCTGGCCTGGGAACGCCTCGGGGTCCAGGAGGAGCTGGACGTTGTGGCTGGGGAGAGGGACGCCTGGAACGCCCTGCTTAGCCTGCTGCCCCCGCGACCCGGCCCCGGATCAGCGGACGAGAATGGATGGATGGAATTAAATAAAAATAATACATTTTAAAATATTATATTTTTAAGTATATATGATATATTTTAAATAAAAATTATAATTATAATTAAATATGAATAAATCATTTTTTTAAATCTTGGCTTCTGAAAAGCTGCTTTAAAAGGTTTCAAAGGGTTAATTGGCCCGAGAGAAAGAAATTAACTCTTTCTCTCCACCCTGTAATTATGTTGTTAATACATGTTTCCGTAATTGTTGAGGTGTCTTAAAGACAGATGAATAACTTTCCCAGGGAACACCGTGTACTATCAGCTACTGTCTACGTGACCGAAGCTCCGAGAACAAACTAAAAGAGCTGGTGTTATCAGGAGATCTTCCTGCTGTGGGAACGCTTGCTGGGTCTTTGTGTGCATTTTCTCGTTTGTTTTCTACGCGTGCTTGTGCCAGTGGCATCTGATTTTTCACGTTTCTCATTCCTTTGACCAAATGGTGCGCTACCTCCAGAGCGAGATAAGCCAGCTGTCAGACACCGTGTTCCCACACAACATGAATCAGATTCTCATTAAACTGTTTTTCTGGGTCATGTTGCCAAAACTCACTCTGCAAGAAACCAAGAAGCATGCACACTGCAAAAACCAACTGACAAAAAGAGAAATAAATAACTAGAATTAAGCAAATACATGCTTGAAGGAAGCCAAATTATAGGACAAAGTTTTATGTTTGCACATCTCGCACTCAGAGCACTCAAAGGGCTGTGGGAATCTAAGTTTGTTAGGGCAGATGTCCAAGGTTTGAAAAAAATAAAACTTTGTCATAGAGCTAAACCAAATACATCACCGTAAAGGTCTTGGCCTGGAGAGTAACATATATTAATTTGAAGGTTCTATAATATTCTTGCTTTGAGATATTGATATTTGAACCTTAACCCTGGGGCATATTTAAATGATTATAACTAAGAGACAAAAAGGGTTACAGACATGAGACCTACTGTTATAGAAAGGTGTTGACATGGACTATAATGTGAGCAGGCCGCAATCTCCGTGTCTGAGCATGGAGGCCAACCAGGAAGTGCCTTAAGCCTGCAATCCACCGAAAATTCCAGCAGGGGGTGCTAACTTTGGCTGCAGTAAAAATCTGCCCATTCATTTCAGTGCAAAATTTGAAAACTTCTGACTTCATTTATTACCTCAGAAAATTTTTTCAGGACAACACTATGGGCTCAATCACTAGTAAAAAATCTTCTTCAAGACAATTTGATGTCAATAGTTCTAATAATGGCCCCAATTAGAAGAAAATAGAAGATAAAGAATCGTATGATTTGGGGCGGGGCTACCTTTGATTGACAGGTCACTAACAAGGCGAGCCGTCACCAGGAGAGAAGCAGAGCAATACGTATCCACGGCAACGTGTCAATAAAGTTATATATAACGTTATATAGACAGAAAAGAGGACGTTTAGCGGTTTGGTCTCATAACTTTGACCCTTTCACTGTATTTTCACTTAATGACAGTTTATTTGAACGTTTGGTTCAGTAAATGTCTTGTTCAGTGTTTGGTTGGACTAACAGACACTCCAAGGAGTCGCTGTTCAGTTTTCTGAGGTCAGAAAGATACATTTTGTTTTTGTTTGTTGCTAGCCAAAACTACCATCCCAGTTAATGCTCCAGTTAATGCTAACATGAATTATCAGCAGCTTCTCTCAGTCAGGTTGAGGTGTAGAGAGGCTGTAGTCAGTGATCAGATCCCTCTCCTCCTCCACAGTCCAGATATGGTCTGCTTCCTGTATCACAAACAAGATGGCGACGCCAGATGGTGACAAGTGCAATGATGAACTTGAGGCTTCCAATGGGCAACAAACCAATGTGTGACGTCACGGTGACTACGTCCATTATTTATATACAGTCTATGAATGTGAGCATAGTCACTAAGGGGTGGGAGTGGGCGGACTTT
>NW_026739041.1:905142-1084579 GCF_030273125.1 Centropristis striata
TGATCAAGTGATCAGTTTCACAGAAATGCACTTCAGAGAAGTCTAAATGTCATCTTCAGTGTATTTAAATACATCCAATGATCCATATATCAAATCCAATTGGGACAGCTGCACGTATAATGCAATATTTATGTCCAGTACAACAGCTTTGCCAGCTTCTATTTTGGTTAAAATTTTACCTGCTCAGTTTTTATTTTATTTTATTTTTCAAGTCAAAGGTGATTATTTGACTTTAGGTTTATTACTATTGACAGTGTTCCTATATTTTTCCCCAAATAGTGTATAATGGATACAGTGTTTACTGTGTAATACTGTCTGTTTGTAGCAGTGGATTTAATTACATTGTAATTTAGTTGTGTGATATGTGAAAAATATAAAATGCATATTATTATAGTATTGGTTAAATTTATTTGGTGACATTTATCAAAAGAAACTGGCAATGATTACCTATTTTTTAGTGAGTAAAGTAATATAATGTGTAACATAATGCAACCTAGTAAATTCATGGCAGCAAGTGCTGCACTGTGGCAAATTGTTCTGTAGTCACTTTGTTTTACTTAATATATTTGATAAAATGTATTAAATATAAATGCGTCCTTGATTTTGAGGCAGTTGTTTAAGTAACATTAATATAAAAATGTTTGACATAGAATCTACTTATTTTGATCACATTAAATATAATCTTTATGTGTATGTAATTCTAAATCAAGAGAATTTTGAATTATTTCAACACAATATAATTAGTGCGTTTTTAATTGACAGGCACTTCCTGTTAAGTTATTAACTCAACTTGTAACGTAGTTAGATTTAATTAATAATATTGCGTGCACTCTGTTGCCTCATTTTTATTGAGGAGATATTGTTTTTTGTTTTTTTTACAGTGTACAGATATATAAAGTGTTCTTAAATTTTGAGTAAAATTATGTTCTTGTTTATGAAAAAACAAATAGACTTTACTTAATGTGGTTAAATAAATATAACTTAAAACTTGGATGGAATTAAGTAAATGTTACTTAATATCTTCAGAACTGTTATGTTTTATGGAATGTAAAATTAATTGATACTTGCACGTGAGTGTTACTTGATATTGCAGCATTAAATTTTACTTAAATCATTTGTGTGCAAATACTGACAATATATTTTTTAAGTAAATCTTTTGAGTTATTTTTCAGTGTGGAAAGAAAAAGAGGCAGAGAGACAGAGGCTCCAAGGTTGCCTGGTGTTGTTCTCTCCTTCAGGCCTGATTGTTTTGTTTATGGAGACACAACATTTTTCTTTTCAAATTAACAGTTACACTCACTCACCTTTACTGACTTTTACTGATCATCACACCTCATGGTATCTTTGGTTTATGTTTCGATGGATTTATTATCCTTTATGAGTTGTGTTTTGGGTGGAGGAGTTTTTGTTTTGTTTTTTTCCTGCTCTGTGTGGAAGCGTAGTATAATTGTAATTTACTGGTGTGCAGAATGTAACTGTAATGTAAACAAATGTTCCCCTGTGAGGCCAAGTGGCGTTACCCCTTTGGGTTTGGTCTTATTTTTTGTTTTACTAGTGTTGTGGTGGCTCTGGTTAGAGCATTTGTCTCGGGGGCCTTCATGGTCAAGGGGAAGTGGCCAGTTCTGGTTGCTTCACCTCGCCATGGTTTCAGTGTATAAATACCCACCGCTGGTCACCACATGAAGACTAGGGTTAGATTAGCTAGACAGTAATGGTCAGGTAGTCAGCTAGAGGAGCATTGTTTACTGTCTAGGCCATAGTGTTTGGCTGGTTGTGTATTGATTTTTTGCACACACCCAAGTATGACAAGTGTTGATGAGTTATTTTTTATTTTTTATTTTGTTCTTTATTTTTTATTTCTCCTTTCAGTGGAGCTTGTTGGCTTTCTGCACAAAAGAGCAGCTGTTAAAAATAGCACAACATTTTGGCCTTGACGTAGGTGACAAAAGTATAAAAGACAGAGTGAAACTTGTCTTGAAGGCCAGTTAAAGTTTATCAGAAGTCCCGTCAGCTGTTTTCACAGTGTAATGTGTTGTCTCTGCATGTTGCAGCAACAAGTTTAACGTTTAAACAGCAGAGAGGTTGCTTTAGATGCACACAGCTTCAGATACATAGAGAGCATGTTTAAATGTAGTCCATTCATTATATTGCAAATATATATATATATATATATATATAATGATATTCTTAGCACACTGAGAATAAAACAAACAAAGGAGCGAAAGATCATAAAAGTTTGGATGACACGAACCTGCAGCTGCAAGAAATTTCGCTCTGCAAGACGTGATTGGCTGGGCGCGGTCACGTGACTATGTTTACATGAGGTAGTGTTTGGACAACTGGGAGAGCATAAATAATATTAATTATATTATTTTAATGTTAGACATATATTTAGGCAAATTCTTAACCTGGGTTACACCTGACCCTGGCACCACCTGAAGAGACTCAGAGTCGGAGGCTGCTCTCAGCAGGAAGCTTAGTCTGGCCTGCAGCGTCCTCCAGATATCTGCCCAGCGGACTTGTTGTTCCCAGTGGCGTCTCATAGGGGTCAGGCTCCATGACGGCCCTGGGCTACTGCCTTCATGTGGAAGTGTTCCTGCTCTAACCTGGTGACTTCATCCACAACCAGGGTCTCTTGCTGTCTCTTGGAGGCCTTTTACCAGAACTGTTGTGGTGCTGCCCAGACCAATCCTGTCAGACCGGTCTGGACTGACCCCATCCTCTCTCTGTGATGCAGTTCAGAGCTGGTTAGGTCTTCCTCAAGCTGCACCTTCCACATGCAGCCTGTACGAATGGCGACCTTTGAACTCTGTATCAGGTGGTCAGAGGAGTTCAGAGGAGACGTTCTGGCCTGGCTCATATAAAACTTTAACAATGAGTCAATAACACATCATAGTGTGTATTTTTGTCTCTTTCATCACAGACTCTCTGGATAAATCAAACTATCATGAAGAAGAAGCTCAACAGTCACAATGGACACAGTGCCATCTAGTGGTTTGTCAGAGCAAGGACGTTTTTCATACAATGCTCATTCAGAAATCTACCAAAGATCAGACACAGTATCATCCATGATATTAGTTACTGCTGGTGTTTCTTCTTTTTAATTGAAAACATACTTTTGTAATAAATAACATGAACAGCATTGTAAGGTAGAATAAACCTTTGATTCCTCTTTGTAACTCTCTTTGTATTTATTGCATGTAAAATGGATGTAAGCCCAAAAAAAAAACAGATTGTATTGCTTTTTAATGGGACAGTAGGTAGATTGTCCTTTGTTTTGACACCAGACATCTGTCATTATTAGGTATTATTACTTTCCTAGTTTAAAATTCATATATTTTGCTTTACAGTTATATTCATATTTACCTTGTAATTTCAGGGTGCTCAGTACTTGTGTTGCCTTCTTAATATTTTAAATGTTTACGTTTTGAGAACCTGTTTAATAATAAAGCACAATAAAATTTCAAAGTATAAATGTTTCAAATGTTAATTATTGTTAAAACCAGGAAAAAGGCGTGTTTTGCTTTATATTGACATTTGATTTGCTTTCTTCAGTTTGTGTCCATTTAAAACCTGCATTAGGGAAACTTGAAAGAAATGATCTTTTAGCTGCAAAATCTGCAAAAAGTTAAATGTCATTAGTTGAGCTTGCTATGTGTAGAAACCTTCTTCACTGCTCTGTTGGTATCTGCAGTACGCACAAAGTGCAGTTAGCTCTCATGGTCACATGGTGCCATCTTTAATGTTAATGCATATTTAATATGGTTTTCATGTGATCACAAAAGCAGACGCAAACACAAGTTTATAGTTTATGGACACAAAATGCATAGTGTTGCATTATATTTGTGTTTTTAACGTACAATTTAATTAAGTCAAATTATTTATGTTTCAATACATACTTTTGTTTAAACATTTCATAATTTGAACACCACCATGATAAAACAGAAGATAAATCTCCAGCCAAGAAGAGCATTATCGGCTGGCTGCCAGAAGATGGAGCCATCGACACCAAAGGTCTGAGCAGCAGTGTTGATATGGGCGCCCTGTTCCATGTGCCCAAGTCTTTCTGGCAGAAGGAGACGAAGGAGTTGAGAGCGTACTTCAGTCAGCAAGTCGGAGCTGATCTGCCGGCTCAGGTGGAGGCTGAGCTGAAGGCGCTGGAGGACAGAGTGCACAATTAAAACCCACTGACAGCAAGTTCAACCAGAAACACCCTGATGACTCAGGATTCAGATCATTAGGGTCACTCAGAGTCACTGGCTGGGTTTACATACACAGAGAGATTAGTCCTGAAATATAAAAACATAACAACTCAGAAGGAGAAACAGGTTAATAACCTGAGAGGATGCTGTGGCTTGTTGCTTTATACAACATAGGATATGTCCTGAAATGTGAAGATCACTCCGTTCAAAGGAAGACATGTTTGTTCAATCATCAAATAAAAAGCAACGTATCAAAAAGACCAGTAACCAGGCCACTAGTTCACTTTCTCTGTGCATGAAAACACAGCCAGTGACTCTTGTCTTTCTCTTTTATCGAGAGAAATCTGTCAGGAATTGAATGTCAGAGATAAAAAGCAAATAATCTTTAATGCATCTTCACATGAATGCTGTGGGGCTGGTGTTATGTTGGTGCTAGGAGTGAATTTTAGCACCAGCTCTTTTAATACACTATGTCTCATTAAACGCCCTTTATTTTGAATTGATAAATATAAAATAAATATATTTCACAGGGCCATTAGCTACTCAAAACATTGTAGCAGATTTCTTGTGGGGATTACTATGCATAATTCATCTTGCCACTTTTGTAATGTTTGTGATTAACTTGTATGATTTCAGGTGATGTTTACACACAATATGTGAAATGTTGGACCAATAAATGCAACTGAGATTAATAGGTATTTTTAGAAGTTGTATGCCATGGTTTTTATTACAGTGCAATGAATAAATATCCTCAAATGCAGAATTTCGGTCTCAAGTTTATTTATGAAGCAAATAAAGAACAAAAACATGCTGGTTACAAAATATGAAGGAAACAGAATAGATAAGTAAAGGATATTAAACATGTCTTGTTAAAAAATACCTGTATAATATCACAAAATTACATAAACATTACAAAACAACTATATACTATGAAGTGATTGTAAATCATTATCATGTTGTCATTTAGAAGCATTGATGCATGTAGATATGTAAGATATCATTACACAGCAACAGCTGTATGAGTTAAGCCACAAACATAGATTATATAATGAGGAAGTGCAAAGCTGTCTGTGCTGCAGGGTGCTGAGGAGGTTTAGACTTCCTCTTTATTTAACTGTGAAGGTGTAATTTCCTGCACAGGCTTCTGTGTCCTTTTCAACATGAACTAAGAGTGAAAATAAAAGAAGCCAAAAATGGCAATATTATGAATAATCCAACCCAACATGATGAGAAGAGAGACTCAGTGTTTCTTCACTTGAGCGTAGAGATCCTCGGGGACGTCTGGCTTCTCTGCTGTCTTGGACACTTTGACCTGTGCATACAGCGTCTCCTGCTGCTGTCCACTGTCCTGCTCTGAGGACGAGGACGCTTCAGCTCTCTGATTGGAGAAGCTGATCTCTCCATAATGGATGTCTTCTTCTCTTTTGCTGGCTGGATCTTCACCATTTGGACTCTATCGAAGAATCAAACAAGAAATAATGTGAGCTTGGATCCTTCTGTGATAATATGAAAGACTAAATGGCATTTTGGAGTGAATATAGTTTCTGACCACCTCACAGCAGTAATGAAGGTGTTAAATGTGGATATGTTGCCCCTAGTGATCATTATTCTGAGTGGAGTCCCTCAGGGTTTGATTCTCGGGCCTCAGCTATTCAACATCTATGTGCTTCCACTCGGCAAACGACCTGATCCAAATGTCCAAAGTCCAGTTGACTTACTGAGTTAGTGCTTAGAGAGAGTAATATATATTTTAATATGAAGGCAACTTATTTCCTTCAGTCTGCCTAAATCAAGACAAGCAAGCTGAATTTAAGGGCAAAAAAAAAAAATTAATTTGTCAGAAGGAACCTTATATAAACATTAAAGGCGAGGATAAGTCCTTCCTCATTTATTAGAAACACATTCACTGCTCTCAAACTGATTTACCTATGCACTAACAACCAATCTTTAGTTTGACTTTAGCAGACTTGGAAAATGTTTCTGTTTCTCCAAACTGTTTTAATTCAGTGATGCATTTAAACTTAATAAACACTTCACCATGGCATCCTATAACAGCTGGGGCACATTTCTGCTATACACTGGTCTCCAGTCAGCAATAGAGGATATTTTAAAAATAATAAATAATAATAAATCATGTCAACTTCACCAAACTTTCCTTCTGATATCGTTAAAAAGATTCAAAGGACCCTTTGCCTTTTAGGAAACAGCAAGTGTGTCTGGAGTCAGCACCAAACACAGTGAAGCTGCTTTTAGCTACCATGCTGTAAACAGACTAAAGTAACTTCCTGATAATATCACATGTGGTCAAATTTTATCCATTTTCACGTCCAGGCTGAAGAAAGAAGTGTCTGCTGTGTGTGTTTTACAGCTGTGGAGGATGACTGTAACCAGTGTGGTGCTAACAGGTTGTCTTGTCACTTTTCTTGCCCACTTAGTGTTAGGACTGATGCTTTCACATATTCTAGAGGACACAGTCACTGTTACACAATACAACACTGTACAACAAGCTTCATTATTTTCCCACCTGAGTTGGTTGTGGAGTTTGACGTTTGGACTTCAAGCACCTGGAGAGACATTAGAAAGCTTTTAGAAGAATCATTGTGCTGTTTGAGGTGAAACAGACCACATGCTGCCAGTAGAGAGTCAGGACTGAAGGACTGACAGGAGACAGATATTACTGGATGTGCATCATTACATTTCTTTAAAATATCATTTAAGATACTCACCAAACACAGATGGCGAGGCACAGGATGAAGATGATCGCTCCAAGAGCTGAACCCCATTTTAGAGCGCCAGCAGAGTTCTCTGTTCACAGAGAAAAAACATTGTCCAAGACAAAACAAAGATGAAATATAGACATGGAACCATACACATGGAACCATTATTTGTACAGAATCATTTCTTCCAAATACAGTAAACAGTGTTACAGTGAACAAAAATGAAAAAAATAAGTAAAACAAACAAACAAGGAAATACAGAAAGGAGAGAGGGAGCAGATTCTATTAAAATCAGCAGATTCAGTTCATTTCTACATTTACCTTCAATATTAATCCATGGTGACGTCTGACTACCGAGATCATTTGCAGCCACACAGTAATAATCTCCTCCCTCAGTGACATTAAGGCTGTTAGAGTCTCCTCCAGCTACTCTGACGGCTCCATCTTTGCTCTTCTTGAACCAGGTGAAGCGGCTGGCGGGAGGTTTGGCTCTGCTGGAGCAGGTCAGCTTCACCCAGCTACCTGCTGACACCAAACCTGATGGACTGACGGACACTGAGGTGTTCCTGGGAGCATCTGAGGAAAATGAGAGATGAACTTTATGAGTTAAAATCAGCTGATATAAGCATGAATCACCATGTTCAGACAGGATCCAATAACAAACAGTGGCTGTCTTACATGAAACACTGAGAGTGATTCCTGCTGCTGCTGCTGTCTTCACATCTTTTCCTTCATTCACAGGATATCCTGCAGAACAGCTGATGGTGAGTCCATCATGTGTGTCTGACAGAGTGATGGTCTCCTGGATTTTAGTGGTAAAGGTTCCATCTGTGTCTTGCTCCATGATGTTGTGAGGGTCTTGTTGGAGAGTCCAGGTGAGTTTAGGAGGGGAGTGTGGACAGGGAGTGAAAGCTGAGCAGGTTATAGTGACAGACTGCTTCTCCTTCAGATCATTCACATCACCTGAGAGATTCATCCTGGGCCTCGGAGCAGAATCTGTGCTTTCAAATCAAACACAGGTTGGACTAAAGAAATAGATTCTGATAGATAAAGAAACATGTTTTTATTTACACTCCAAAGCTAAAGGTGACACTAATGTAATGTCCCAACATTTGACCATTTTAAAGTCAAAGTGTAACAATAGATTCAGGGTTAAATCAGAATTTAAATTCATGACAAAGTAAAAACAAATTCAATATTTAAAAGTGTACTGCAACTGAGTTCACCGTAAAATTGTGGATTGACTAATAAATCATAACTTTCTTACCTTTAACTGTTATTTGAAGAGGATCACAAGCAGCTGTTCCCCTGTATGATGGTTTCTCAATCCTGAAGTAGTATCTGCCTGTGTAATTAGTGATTAAACTGGAAAATAAAGTGCTGCAGTTTTTATTACTCAGGTCTCCAGTCAGACTCATTGGGTAGGTGTTAATCATCTTGCTGCTGTTGAAAATCACATTCTTTGGAAATTGGCGAAATTGGGAGTCCCTTTTGATCCACACTCCAGAGATTGTTCCTGTGCTGCTGAATTTCTCTCCTGGTTTACCACTAAAGTTACATGGGATCTGCAGACAAGATCCACTCAGTGCTTCCATCTTCTTTGGTGCAGAGATGGAAAGGGCTGCTTCATCAGGACAAACAGCCAAAGCAGCTGTGAAATCAGACACACGATAAACATTAAAAATAAAACATGAAGAGAGAAACTAAATGTACATAAGCAGTACAGTGGTTATGTATTGGCAATTTAAAAACATTAGTTCATAAATCCTCCATCAGCCGACCTCAGTGGTGACTAAACCCGCCTAAACTCACCACAACATTTCCAAATACCAAAGCCAGTATTGTTACAGTGACAAAAATTACTCCACATGACTTTCTAAGTTCTGACTGTAAATAATAAACGTGACATTTCCAAATAAAAGTGACTCACCTGAAAGAAAGAAGACGCTCAGTAACATGTTGGCTGTCACCATTTTCACACTCTGGACTGTAATGACACTCATCACCTGCATTTGACAACAAGTCAATATTTTAACAAAATCACATTTTAAATGAAGCGTTTATGTTCTTTTGAAGCCTCTGGGGTTTTTAACAGGACAATGAAACAAAACATGTTATAACATTGAAAAGACATGTTCACTGCCCCCTCCTTTTTTAACTGAAGACAAACGAACATCCTTTCAAACAACATACGTGGAAGTCTAACAAATTAAAATTCAAACAATCTGTGTACAACCAGAAGTTACTGTGGGATAATAGTTTTTAATAATCTTTAAATATAAAATCATCCATTGTGAGTTTATGATATTTATTCTGATCTAATACCCAAAGAATACAAGTAGAGTTTATTAACCCTATAAAGCCTGAACCATGAAATAATTGCCAGAAAATTAAATTTTTGTAAAAACTGAGTGCTTATTAACCTGCTGACGAATTTTAAGAAATAAATAAATTGCATATATGAATTCTAATTTGTATCATATTTGATACATCAGGTCTTTTTGTGCAATTTGTTGCTCACAGTTTGTTTTTCTCGAACTAACAAAAACATATAAACCCTAACATTTTTAACCTATTAAGACTTTGACTTTTCCTTTTTCCTCAAACATGCAAAATACATATTTTTTTCCATATAACACAACATCATACATCTGCTGATATGAAGTTTTTTAATGCAACAATGATCCACTCGTGGAACCTGCATATCATTTTTGCTACATCTGGTATTTTTGTGCAATTTGTTGCTCAGTTTGTTTATCTTCAACACATGTATACATCAGGTTTTTGATGATGTAGAGGTCTCAAAAATAACTTTATCTAATATGATACACTTGGCTTTATAGGGTTAAAAAAAAATTTACGAAAGTAAAAAAAACAACTCTAAGACATTCAGACATGAAGAACATTTAAACTCACCAAAGGAGCTGGCAGCAGAAACAGAAACAATCAGATTTAAAATCAGAGAGTTGGTGAATATGATCAGAACGGCAGCAGACCCAGGACCAGACTGGCTCTATAAGAAGTGACTGAAATAGTCTTCAGTCTTCCTGCTCACCCTGTGAGGGAGGAAGTCAACTTTGATGTAGTTTAAACTGATCAGGGTCTAATTCACTGATTTATTCTCAGAGATTATTTCATCAGCACACTACTGGAAGCCTGTATGTGTCATCATGTCAGTTAATACAAAGGTAGCAGCTGTTGTTGCACTGTGTGGCTGTACATGTATGACAGTAGGGATGATTAAAAAGAGGACAGGTTCAGAGGATAAAACTCAGGTGATGTTAGATTTGTGCACCTTGTTGCAGAACACAACTGTAAAGTGTATCATGTTCATGTCATAAAGAAGCTGCTAGAAACATTATATTACAGTCTTTTAGTGAAAGTTGGATGTTTAGAAGAACAGTAAAGTACTTTTACTGACCAACTTCCTCTCAAATGTCTCATCATTTCCTCAGGACTGTGTTGAAAACACGTCAGTGCAGCTCTCACCACTTCTCTTTACCACTTTAACTCATCAACCAGATGAACCGCATGCTATCAACACGCAGCATCTTCAGCACCAAGACAAACACACAGTCACATAGATGGCACAGGGTTTCTATCTGATGAATGTGATGTTTGTACTGCGTGTTACTGCAGAGAAACATGTTTCCTTGTCCTGAATCCTCACAAGCTCTTCAGGTGATGAAAGAACTTAGAACTGAGCAGTTATCATGAAGCCAAGTGGGGGAATGTAACTCAGTACATTTACTCAACTATTGTTCATGTTCAAGTCTTTTCTTTTCAGGACACTTCCTACTTCTACTCCACTACAACTCACAGGAATATTTGACTTCATGTCACCACAACGATATTAAGTCACTTGAAACTTTGGAAATTAGATTTTTGACTGCAAACATATGAGTTAATATAAAATATGATGTTTCTACCTGTAGGGGTAAAAGCTAATTTAGGTAAATTTTGCTATCGGAAATTGACTAAATTAATATTTAATACTTTAAATGAATTAAAGTTACTCTCGGGGCACCACCCATTCACGTAGGAATGGGAAAGATGGCAAAAATCACAGTCTCAAATCTTAAAAGTCAATGAATCCTTGACGTGTCACAGGTTGGCTTTCACACAATACTTCATAAACAATACCAGGAAACTTCTTGTTAAAATAGGAAAAATATTTATTTATGGTAATAATATCCAAGTAAAATACTGTAAATTACAAATAAGGCACACAGTAATAGTAATATTATGTACGAAGCTATGTATGTGTGTGTATAACTATGTATGTAAGTATAGGCGTCTATGTGTATTGAGGTGAGTGTATGTGTAGACAAAATGAGAGAGAGTGTGTGTGTGTGTGTGTGTGTGTGTGTGAGAGAGAGAGAGAAAGAGAGAGAGAAGTTGCGAACGCCCCCTCCTTTTGGGGTGGTACGCGCAAGATGGCTGCCGCGTACTACCCAGGTAGAATAAACACGCCAAACAATGGGGGTTGAGTGCCCACGTGGCATCGAGAAACAAAGCGCACAGTAACGTGGGTGACTTAGCGTCGGAGTTTGAACACAACGACCAAATCAACCACGGAAACAGCGCCTTGGGTTCTTTACGCACGGCGTGCGTAAAAGAGAGGCAGAGAGAGGGAGAGAAAGCGAGAGAGACGGCGAATAAGCCGGTCGGGGGTCGCTCACAGTTAAACTGACCGTGCCGGTCAAACACAAATAATAATAATAATAATAACACCAGCAAAAAAAGAATGAGAGAGAGAGAGAGAGAGAGAGATGGAGAAAACAGCGCACCAAAGTAATACAACTACAGTAACACAAAACAGTAAATTCACAAACAGATTTAAAAGAAAAACCTTTCTTAACTAAGATCTGCCCAGATATATTAAGCCCTTACTTGAGAGAAATCGATCCGTGATTTCTCAGCTGATTGGTCAGGCGGCGGCGGCGTGGAAACACGTGGAGCTGATCAGCTGTTCGTCGGCCTCGGAGAATCCCTTGCAATGAGCGGCAGTCTTCGTGGCACGGCGGTGTTTAATACTCGTCAGTAATAAACAGTCTATTATCCTCGGATGAAGGATGCAGGGAAAAAGTGTCGACAAAGAAAAAGAAAAAGGGAATCTGGTCGCCTTTTTCCTTTGAAGTTATTCACTGTCCCATGGTGAATAAATAAGCCGGTTGGTTTTCTCCGTCCTTAAAAACGTTGCACAAAGGTAATTAATCTGAGTTTACTCTGGCCAAAAAGCAAACTTTAGAAAAACTATGGTCCCTTTGTCTTGTTCAAAAAAAGGAGGGAAAACAATTCTGGTACCTGGAACACGTCTCTTTAGGTCAGTGGAAAACCTGAGAACGAAGGAGCAGTGGGCTGCGTTTGGTTTTTGTAAACCGCGCTCAGCTATTGCGAGCGTCACCGGTCAGTGGTCAGTTGGCCAATGAGTGTTGAGGAGAGGACCCCCAGGGTGGGGCTACGCACAGGTTTTGCAATATCAAAATGGCCGTCAATTAACATAATCCCTCGTGGTTTGAAACAAAGGACAGTACATGTGGTTTAAGGCCTTAACAGCTGGCTTGGTCCTTACAAGCTGTACCATGTAAACAGATGCTAATCAGTTCCTTTCCTTCTCTTCCCAGTCCTGACCATTTTATATAACATAATATCGGAACAATTGCTTAAAAAATATAATGAAAATTATCAAAAAAAATCCTTTTGATCCATTTTGATCACAGTGGCCTCCTTTAGGACACCTTTGGTAGCTGAGCCAGGGAATAGAGAGAGTCATTTTCATCGCTTTCACACTGATTTGGTTGAGATTGCCCAGTAGGTTCGATTTGTCCTTTGGGTAGTTGAGCAACAGAATACACCAGGTCACATTGTGGATCTGTGACTCTGCTCTCTGCAGATACCCCCCTTGAATTGACCTCACACCTGGAAGCTGAATTGAAAGAAACATCACAGCGATTACCAGTCCCAGCTGTGTCTTGGTGGTGGGAATAATTAGCATAGAGACAAGCTGAGTCAGTCGGGTCTTCAGGTCTGATTTCATCATATTCAACAGCCTTAAAAAAGAAAACAGGAAGAAAAAATGTGGTAAGAAACATTAAAAAGCACAGAGGGCATGGTTGCAACCCCTTAAAAAGGTCAGTCAAATGTTGGAACATTATCAAAACACTACTAACACCTCTTAAAATGGGACACAAACTGAAAGTGAATGTAACAGCTCGCTACCAGTGCCGGTACACATTAATCACGTGTGAAACAATGCAGAGAAGAATTGATGCTGTTATGAAGGCAAAGGGTGGTCACACCAAGTATTGCTTTGATGAAGAATTTTCTTCTGTTCCCTCACTTTCCATTTTTTTATTTGATAAAAAATAAACTATTAACATTTTTATTTTTTGAGGCATTCTTAACAACAGCATTTCCACACCTGCCTCAAACTTTTGCACAGTACTGTTATAGATATACGTACATTTGTAATGAATGTGGAAATTAGTTTCAGAGAACACAACTTTTTTTGTATCAGGCTGTAAACATGTTTCTTTTTGTTGCAAAAGTTAGGAATTTTGACATGGGTGACGATAAGAATTAAATCTCAGAGCCCTCAGAGTAAAGGCACACTGATTACACTCCCTTAATGCCACTTTCTCACTGAAGACAAGTCCAAGAGTTCTGTTGTTCTGGTGTTTCTGAAGTGATATTGGAAGATAGGCAGACAAGTCTCATTCTGACCTGTGAATCTCCAGTGTCTGGAACACCTCTGATCGGTCTGAATGTAGCTGTGGGTAATTCAGTAACATCCCTTTTTGAATGTCAGAGAGACAGCAGTGTTGTTATCGAGGTGGACAGTCTTGCTGAGATCAATAGAAGGATACAGCTGTGTGTCATCACCACTGCAATGTTCATTTTACAATTAGCAGTTTCCAAGTTTGTTCACAAAGTTGCAGAAGATTGTGCCTCCAGAGGGAACAGGCCTCTCTCATTTTATTTCAACACATGATGCTGTCGGAGTAACCAAAATATAAACAGTATGATGTGTACACTGTGCAAACAGAACACAAAATTACTACTACTACCACCACCATTACTACTACTACTACTACTACTACTACTACTGCTACTACTAATAAGAATAAGAATAAGAATAAGAGAATAAGAATCTACAGTATTGATATTAGGTTGGACTAACATATGTAATGTAAGTTTCCCTGCCCCATAAATATTGAAAATATCCTTAATTTTGATCATATTGAAAAAGCAAAGCCTCCTCAAATATAATTTTGGATACAAAAGCCAAGAGTTGAATTAAAGGTGCAGTCCGACGGTCTCTCTGACCTGCTAGTGATTGCTAATGGCTGCTGGGATTGGATAAGAAATGTGCCTTTATAATTTCAGACCTCAGTGGCTTCTCTGGGGCTCCCAAAGTAGCCTAAAATGTGTAAAATGAGCAAAAAAAATAGTTCACTAGCAGCTTGTGCCTTCATCATATATTGGGGAAACAGCTGTTTTAAGTCTACATAAATATACTGATATTGGTACCAACTATGTCCTGATATCTTGATGGGAAGAGGGCAAACATGTAAGGCTTTAATCAAGGGAAAAACTGACAGGGGGGACCTTGACCTCTGACCTCTGAGATATCAAAATGAAGGAAATGGGTTCTTTGCATACCCACAAGTCTCCCCCTGACAGACATGCCCACTGTATGCAATTCCCATTCAGTGAGGGTCAAAAACCCAGTCCTTTTTCTCATGCAGTTCAAACATGTGGGGGGGTAAGTACGTTAAGCGAGCTGTTTCTGTGGGAGAGTCCACTTGGTTTCACAACTAAATTAGAATAAAACTCACCTCTCGTGCATCTTCTTGTGGCGTACGAGCACTTGACACAACTTCTGTAAACACAAACAACAGTGTTAGTGAACAGATCTGATCAGGGCGTTACTGTTGTAACACGTATATGCAATGTGTGTGGGGGCTTGTGGGTCTTACTCAGTTGATGCTTCCTCATTTTGTGCATAAGCTTCAGTAAGACCATCAGTATGGTTATTACGACGATGGCACCGACAGTTAAATATGTCACACGTCCTGGACCGAGACAGAGAACGAGGAAGATAGATGAGAATAAAAGCTTTCATTGTACCAAGAACAACCCACTCTGCATATCCTCTGAGATATTCTGAACAACCTGGAACATGAATTTACAGAAAATGGAAAAAATTCAAAACTTTAAAATTCTACTGTAGTGTCCAAATTAAGGTGGCAGGCATGACTGATGTTCACAAAACATGTGACACTGGCAATGACTGAGTATCTGAAGATACAGTATGTTTATTGTATTAATATTCAACCCCGTTTCCAGAGAAGTTGGGATGTTGTGAATCAGATTTCAGAGTTTATATTTAAAAAAATAAGTTAAAACCTGCCTTTAGGGTAGGAGGAGGGTTCGGATTAGACAAAAAAACAGGAAAACACACAAAAAAAAACCAGAACCAAAACTCATAACAGAAGAACTGTAAGGCCAAAATGCATGCATGAGGCTTCATTGAAAAGTCAAATATTCTAGAGCCTGCAGCTTGTTTAGCATGTGGCTGTAACACAACCGAAACTACATCATTAAAAAAATAAAAAAGCTCTACTCCACCCTACACATACATTGTTCTTTCAATTGAATATATGTCATAAAAGATAAGCAAATTATCACATTCTGTTATATTTTCATTTTAAATGTTCCAGCTTTTCTGAAATTGGGGTTGTATTTACAGCGACATTTTAATACTAATTAAAACATTTTTAAAGCACTGACGATACTGTCTGACCATGTTTTTGTTCATTTTATACAAGTGTAATAATGATTTTGGTTATTATTAAGAAAAGCATGGAAAATGTCTAGATATCAGCTCTTAAATTAAACTCGCATGAGCTATTTTTGTTGTTATCATTATATTTGCCCAAACAAATGTACCTTACGTTGTACCAGGCTTTAAAATGAACAAGAAATAGAAGAAAACAATGGTCTAATATTTCAACATCTTCATGTACTTGTATCCCTGGACTTCGATGAACAATAAAATATATATGTATATGTTTCTACATTGTTGTTGAGATGAGTGCACTTACCAGCTGCTTGTGCTGCTGATGCAGTAGGTGTTGGTGTATCAAGGGTGGTGTCTGATGAGAAGACATCAGTAATAATATCTGAGCTGTCTGAAGACGTAGTGGAGCTGTATGGAGCTGAGAATGACAGCGTGGACACAATGAGGGGTTTTGGAGTCGTCTTGGGACTGGAAGACTTGGCTGAAAATAACAGACAGTAAATATTAATGTATCAACAATTTAGACAGAGGAATTGTATTAAAAACTAAATGAAAAGCACTTACCATCTGTAACTTTAAGATTCACCGTTATAAAGGGATCTCTGCCCCATCTGTCCACTCCACAATAATATGTGCCAGAGTCTGACTTATGGAGATTCTTGAAGGTCACAGATAATCTTTCTCCTGAGTTAGATAACTCTACTCTGCCTTTATATGTAGTTTTTTGAAATGCTGCTTTGGTGATGATGTGTTTGTCTTCTGTGCATGGACTGTAACAAAAGTACTTATCGTTTTTCTTTACATTAGTCACACTGTCCCACCCTGAGCATGTGAAGTGGACCCTTTCCCCGACACGGCCATTTATGTAGAGAGTCTTCATCCCCACAACACTCAGAGCTACAAGTGGAAACAAAGGAAACATACATCAGTGTATAAATTAATGTACAAACATGTACATTTCTTTAACGACTGATCCATGTTTTTATTTGTCTTGGCAAAACTTTGTAAAGGTAAATAACTAAATAACCATAATTTAGCAAAACAAAAAACATGTCATAAGAGCTACGAAATGCATCATTTATAAAGGGGCTATGGTAAAGGTTCAAATACAGAGAACACATAAATGAACAAAAAAACAAATAAATAAATAAAAAACTCACCAGAAAGAAGACAACAGTACACACAGATTTTAGTCATAGTGAATATGACGGGCAAAGATAAAAAATGAAGTATACATGAATCAACAGGTTGGTCCTACTAAGGCTTCACAGAGACCCTTCACTTCCTCTTCCTCTCGCCCTCAAAGGTTGCAACTCCTCCCTTTTTCTTTGAACACACACACGCACACACACACACACACACACACACACACACACACACCCTCATATAAAAGGTATACTGTGCAATTAATGTGTAAGACTGTGTTAATAAATACAAATCAGAAATAAGATACATTAAACAGGAAAACATTATTTATTCAGAATTTGAACACACAGGGAGACATACTGTATTTATTTGTTAAGATCATTTGTGTGTGCATGACTTTCAATAACCACAGTGGCACAAACAGGAAGTTTGCTTGACCTCATGCAGAGAACGACACTTTGCAGAGTTCTTATAAAAAAACACCTTACACTTTACAAGGAACACTGGGCTGCATTTATAGAGGGACTATGGTAGGTGCAAATACAGAGAACACACAAACAAATAATGAAATTAAAAATATCCCAACAGAAAGAAGACAACAGTACGTGTAGATTTCAATCTGGGCGTACTGTTGTCTACAGTGAAGTACATAAATCATCACGTTGGTCCAACCACAGTCTTCACAGTTTCCCTTCACTTCCTCCTTCGCTCACCCTTTTAAAGGTGGCAGCTCACACACACACACACACACACACACACACACACACACACACACACACACACACACACACACACACAGACACACACACACACACACACACAGACACAGACACACACACACACACACGGAAAACATACAGATTAACATGTAAGATTATGATAGTTTGTGTACAAAACATAAAACCATATATATCCTAGCCTATTCAGTTTGGGGTTGTATCCTAACACCCTGGTCATATCAAGAAACCAAAAAGAATCTTGTAAACACATGTTTACTCCAGACAACATGCTCCATGGCTTTATCATGGAGAAACACAGAACCCACACATAGGCCCACGGTTCAGGGAGATGACTGATTGTTTTGGTTTGGAAAAGATAACTCATAGTTTGAAAAGGAAAATGGAACCTTTTGATCGAATGTGGGCCTTTACCAACTGTTGGATGGTTAATGTACGTGACAAAGTGAAGACAATAAGAATCTACCAGAGACCTGAGCTGATTAATAACAGGAGACAGCTTCAGACTGCTGGTCGGCTCTTTGACTGGAACCAAATGTAGCGCTTGTATAGATGTGTGGATGTATATAGCACATGTATAAAGCTGAGCTTATGTTTGCATATATAATTCTGTTTCATCAAACAAAATCGGCGCTCCAGTCTTGTAAACAGTATTATTTTGGGAAGCTGTCAGTTTATGCATTCATGAACAGATTATTCCTTTTTTCTATTAGTACCCTTTTTGTAGCGTTATTGCATGCTTGCTAACATCAAACTTAATTTTAGAGATTACACAGAACAGAGACAGACTCTATGAAAACGGTGCAATTTCTAAAAACATTGCTCCTGCCCAAATATTATTTAGGTTTTTATTACCCTATTTGTTACCTTTTTTTTAAATGTATTTATTTTTTATTGTGTGGTCCCATTTGCCTTTGTCATAGATATTTCATCTAATGTTTGTGTGATGTTTGTCAGTGGGTGTTAATGTTCTTTGAAAACAATAAATACATTGAAATACAAAAAAAACCCAGGAAACAAAATGACATACTGCATTTATTTGTGAAGTATAATTTGTGTGAGCATGAATTACATTTTTTATAACCTCAGTGGCCCAAACAGGAAGTGTGCTTGACCACATGCAAGTGAGGCCTGTCAGCATGTCTACATGCAGCAACTTAAAAGCAACAAGAAACAACAACAATAATTTACATTGCTTTTATGAAAAAACATCTCATGCTTAACTGTTTTTCTTTTGTATGAAATTCAAATTCCACACAAATAAGCATGAGACAAAGCATTTCAGCTTCAATGTTTAGTATCATCACTGACTAGAAATATTCACTTTTATTCAAGCCAGTAATGGATTTAAAATTAATCTGATCACTTTGTTAAAAAACAAAATCACCCAAGTCATGCCTATTTACAGCACTAACCATCACAAAGTATCAGTTCTTAATCTTGAAATTGAGCAATAACTAATTTTAACAAACTTCTGTCCATGTGGCATGAATTGGCAAGAGTACAAAGCAGAATAGCAATACAATTGTTTATACTTGCTCTATTTTTAATGGCTCCAAATCTAAGAGCCACTGGTTGTATCCATCTCCATCGACTCCACAGCAGCATTCTGTGAAAATAAAAAAGATTCAATGTTAGAGAATAGAACTGAAAGATTGATTGATTTCCTTCCTTTTTGTGTCAGGCACACATAATGCCCAGCGCTCGTGGGTTTACAGGACACCCAAAAAACAGCTGCATTGGCTAAACATTTTATTGTAAAATGATAGATTTACATGTTTTTTTACAGCTCGTTCTTCAACAAAATATTCTGCCTTCTCCCCCAAGCTAGACAAATGAAATCACCTTCCAAAATAAGTCCCCTTCTTGAAACAAAAGCTCAAGATTTTTATCGTCATTCAGCCTAAATAAAGCAACATTAATGGAGGAAATTTGAGGATATAAGTTATGTACCTTTTATTCAAAGACAGGACAGTAAAACTAGAAAAATTAAATGATTTTTGAAGTTTCCCATGAAGTAAAAATATAATCTTCAAAAATAGATTGAATCACTTAATGATGCATAGTGTTACAACTTGTTCACAGAAACACCAGAAGCATAGTGAGACACAGGACACAGCCATGTCCCAGTCTAATCCCAGATAGGAAATGGAAAGAAAAAGAGAATAATGTGTGGAGAGGCAGGATATACATTCAGTGGTATTTCTATAATCAAGATGTAATCTATTACTACAAATTAATGAATCAGAGTTGTGACATGCAGTAGAGGTGTGAAGGGCCACACCTCTCCAGTGGTTGTGATAGTGCTGTAGACTTGGTCTTCATCCATCGTCACTGGGTGGAGTGATTGGTAGACTCCATCAGGACCTGCACTCTGTGGGAACATGATGGATTTATATTATCTGACTATTCTTAAATTAACAGAGTAAAAGAAAATGCACTCTTTTACTTTTTTATTTTAATGAGAAGACAATGCACATTCAGTGACATTACTCGAATCCAAATGTAATCTAATACTGCAAATTAATAAATCAAAGTGGTGACAGTTTTGTGGACGGGTGCAGTGTCTGATGCAGTCCACCAGGACCTGCCGTCAGGGAGAACATAACATTTTGGTGTTATCAGACTATCAAATTCAGTAGAATGAAATACACATTGAACTTAAAGTTGATGCATTTGTGCAACACACTGTATGTACAACATGATTACATTACATTACATTACATGTCATTTAGCAGACACTTTTGTCCAAAGCGACTTACAATAAGTGCATTCAACCTGATGGTACTAGACATAGACCACAGGAATCAAGTAAGTACATAACTTTAAGAGCTAACTGTCATTGCTACAGGAGTGCTATATGTTAAAGAAGAAAAGAATAGAAAAGAAGAAGAAGAAGAAGAAGAGCAATTTTTTTTTTTTTTTAAATATATATATGTGTTAGGTGACCATGGCTTAACCGAGGTATTGTTGGAAGAGATAGGTCTTCAGCCTGCGGCGGAAGATGTACAGGCTGTCTGAGGTCCTGATGTCGGTGGGGAGCTCGTTCCACCATTTGGGAGCCAAGACAGAGAAAAGTCTGGAGGAGGTTTTGAGGCGAGTTGACCCGCGGAGGGTGGGAGTCGCCAGCTGTTTGGCTGATGCAGAGCGGAGAGGACGGGCAGGGGTGTAGAGTTTGACAAGGTCCTGGATGTAAGTAGGACCTGAACCATTAGCAGCAGAGTACGCCAGAGCTAGAGTCTTGAAGCGTATCCGAGCAGCCACAGGTAGCCAGTGCAGGGAGCGGAGGAGGGGTGTTGTGTATGAAAAATTTGGGAAGATTGAAGACCAATCGAGCAGCTGCATTCTGGATGAGTTGTAGAGGTCGGATGGCTTTGGCAGGCAGACCTGCCATGAGGGAGTTGCAGTAGTCCAGGCGTGAGATGACCAGTGCCTGGACCAGGACCTGAGCCGCCTTCTGAGTGAGAAACGGACGGATTCTCCTGATGTTATGCAGCAAGAATCTGCAAGATCTGGTAGTGGCGGTGATGTTTGTGGAGAGGGACAGTTGGTTGTCAAGAGTCACGCCAAGGTTTTTGGCGGTTTCTGTGGAGACAACCACTGTGTCCTGGACAGTGATGTGGAGGTCAGAGGTCAGAGCCCTTCCCTGGGAGGTAGAGTAGCTCAGTCTTTCCCAGGTTGAGTTTGAGGTGGTGCGAGGACATCCACTGGGAGATGTCGGCCAGACATGCAGAGATACGTGCTGCTGCCTGTGTTTCAGACTGGGGAGATGAGAAGATTAGCTGGGTGTCGTCGGCATAGCTATGATAGGAGAAGCCATGCGAGTGGATGAGGGAGCCAAGGGAGTTGGTGTAAATCGAGAAGAGGAGCGGACCAAGGACCGAGCCTTGAGGGACCCCGGTGGTGAGTAGACAGGGTTCTGAAACAGAACCCCTCCAAGTTACACGGAAGGTGCGGTCCTTGAGGTAGGATTTGAGCAGAGACAAGGCAGAGCCAGATACTCCCAGGTGGTGAAGGGTGGAGATGAGGATCTGGTGATCCACAGTGTCAAAAGCTGCAGAGAGGTCCAGTAGAACCACAACAGATGAGAGAGAGGCTGCCTTCGCCTTGTGAAGCTGTTCAGTCACAGCGAGAAGGGCAGTCTCTGTTGAGTGGCCCTTCTTAAAACCAGACTGGTGAGGGTCAAGGAGGTTGTTCACATGCAGATAGGAGGACAGCTGATTGAAGATAGCCCGTTCCAGAGTTTTGGAGAGGAACGGCAGGAGAGAGACGGGTCTGTAATTGTCCACTAAGGATGGGTCGAGGGTGGATTTCTTTAGGAGAGGATTCACCCTTGCTTCCTTCAGAGAGTTAGGAAAGCAGCCAGTAGTCAAGGAAGTGTTGATAAGATGGGAGAGGAACGGGAGGAGATCAGGAGCAATAGACTGAAACAGGTGGGAGGGAATAGGATCGAGCTGACAAGTGGTAGGACGGGCAGAGGTTACAAGGCTGAGCACTTGAGGAGGAGACAGTGGAGTGAATGCTGAGAGGGAGGGAGACGCTGATGGGGAGGGAGGAGAGGCAGGTTGTGAGACTGGATGGGTAAATGACGAGCGTATGTCCTCAATCTTTTTCAGGAAGTGGTTGACAAAGTGGGTCGGTAGGAGGGAGGAGGTAGGAGGGGGGGTTGGAGGGACCAGGAGATTTGTAAAGATTGAGTAGAGCTTCTTCGGGTTGGAGAATAAAGATTGAATCTTGGCCTGATAGAAAGAGCTTTTTCCAGCTGAGATCAGAGATGAGAAGGCAGCAAGAAGAGATTGGTAGTTGCGTAGGTCCTCAGGGTGTTTAGTTTTCTGCCACTTCCGTTCTGCTGCCCGTAGGGGAGCTATGGTGGCACGCACAGAGTCCGACAGCCAAGGGGCAGGGGAGGACTTGCGCACTTTCCGAGGAGTGAGAGGACAGAGTGAGTCAAGAGAGGAGGAGAGGGTGGCAAGGAGAGTGTCGGTTGCAGAGTTGGGCTGCAGAAGTGAGAATGAGTCCGATGAGGGGAGGGATGAGAGAACAGTTGAGGCCAGAGCAGGAGGAGAGAGAGAGCGAATGTTGCGGCGGACCAGTGTGGTATCTGTCGGTGAGGGCAGACAGTCCGATCGGGAGAGTGGGAGGGAGAACTTGATAAAGTAGTGATCTCTTTGTAAAAGGAACCAAAATGCCTTTAAGGTTAGTAGCTGGGGGACAAGAGTGGAAAATATTCATATTTTTTAGGCCATATTAAATTCAGTATAATATGATGTCATTTATTATTTTATTTTTCTGCTGATATGATATTGACACAATAGCTCTGTTGCTGTGGTCGTTCAAAGTTGTGACATGCAGTAGAGGTGTGAAGGGCCACACCTCTCCAGTGGTTGTGATAGTGCTGTAGACTTGGTCTTCATCCATCGTCACTGGGTGGAGTGATTGGTAGACTCCATCAGGACCTGCACTCTGTGGGAACATGATGGATTTATATTATCTGACTATTCTCAAATTAGTGAATTTAGCACAAGCTGATGTCATTTATTATTTTATTTCTCTGCTTATATGATATTGACACAATAGCTCTGTTGCTGTGGTCGTTCAAAGTTGTGACATGCAGTAGAGGTGTACTACTACTACTACTACTACTACTACTACGACTACTACTACCAAGAAGAAGAAGAAGATTTTTTTCATATTTTCTTTTTAAACACCACCACCACTTTTTTAAAGGAGGTTTGTACAGTGTTCTCCACTGTGGTCTCAGCCCACCCAGCTTCTCAGTCCACACACTCCGCTTTATTGCACAAGCCCGTTTTGTGTATTGTTTTAACACAACTTGTGTACAAAGTCTGTTTTCGGCTTTGTGCAGGCTTAACTTTTCTTCATTGCCACTTTTTAAGAGAGGACCGCTGAGCTCCGCGAATCCAGGGCTCAGATGGATTTCTGGGTCAGGTTCAGCTTCTCCCCTGCCGTACCTGAGGAGAAGACTTCTTTCCTTTTCAGTCAGCTTCTTCCTCCAGAACTCCAGGCTCCTTTCCATCAGCCGGACAGAGTGCACTCCCAGTAGAGAGCCCAGAGCTTGGCTGTCCGTGAGCGCCGGTCCTGCTGCATTCATCAGCTGACTCAGGCAGATGACCTTCGAGTTGCATAGTGCCCCCATCAGTCCAGGCACAGCATTGCAGCACACATCTAGCCTGGCACCACATATTAGAGGCTCTTTTAACAACCAGTACAGAGAGTCACACTTCTCATTTCTTTTACTCTTAAATAGCGTCCAGGATTAAAAATATCCTGATAAAAAGGAGGCAACCCACCTAACTTTAGAAATTTAAAATCAGTTAAAAACAGAGCAGCATCCAGCTCCAGGTTTTTAACAAGCCTGAATATGCAGCTGGTCACGTCCCTTCACACTAAATCCTCAGGCCCAGTCAGATACCTCTGAATAAACTGGAGCCTGAAGGTGGCAATCAAATAAATAAACAAAAATAGGATCTGTACATTCATCATCATTAAAAACCAAGTTTTTTTCCTGACTTTAATCATCTGTTTTCTCAGTCTGAACACTTCTTGGTCCGTCAGGTCTGACTCTGATCTGTGTTTTATAATATGCCTGACTGAATTATAAAAACCCTGCAAATCAGGGAAGTGCTGTTCCAAATTTAACCTCTTCATCCCTTTGGTTTGTTTTAAAAAGGACTTCAGTGTATCAGCAGAATACACCTGAGCAGCAGCCTGCTGAGTGTGAGACAGGTCACTGCTGTCAGACAGAACCCTTCTGTTCTCTGTAGCACTCGGTTTGCCTGCCAGACGTCCGGCCTTACCACCGACCACCACAGTCAGGAAGAGGAGCAGACCCCCACTCAGCCTCACAGGCCTCCACCTCTTTAACCTCACTTACTGCGCTTCCCTCACACAGCTCACCTGATAAAAATGTTTCACCTGACTCACCTGTCACCTCACCTACCTCTCCCTCTTTACCTGCTTCACACTGGACATCCGCAACCTCAAATGTTTCACAAGGCTCACCTGTTATTTTACCTGCCTCACTCACCTCACCTACAGCCTCGGCGACAGCCTCACCTGGTTCACCTACCTCCTCTAGCTCACCTGCTCCTTTATTTTCCTTGCCTACTTTAATAGCAGCCTCACCTGCTTCTCTCCCCTCACCCGTTTCACCCACATCCTCCACCAATTCACCTTCCACTTTACCTGAAGGCTCACCTGTCACCTCACCCGTTTCCCCTCTCACCTCCTCCCTCTCACCACTCACCTCAGTGCTCCCTCCAGCCTGGCTCTGCATCTCTTCTGTTTCTCTGCAACTCCTGTATCTTTTTTCCCTCTCGCGGTACCAGCCCCTCCACCAGCGACCGCGGCCGCATTCTACGCCGCCGGAACCGGTCGGCTGCCGGCAGCTGGGGGCGCAGCCGCCCGCCGCCCCGCAAGAGCGGACAGGTCAGTGGTGGCAGCGGTCCCCGCAGCCGGAGCATCACGGTTAGGACGGGCTTTTAATCAAATGTCCCTCTGCACCACATCCAAAACACTTAACTGTTGATGAAGTTGCAAAGGGAACATATTCAAAATCATCTATGCGGACACGGAAGCAGTAATCAAACTCTTCATCTTTGTTGTTTAACAACATGAAGAACTAGTCTGGCTAACTTCAGACTAATGACAAATGAGATTAGTCTGGACACCAGCCATTCATTTCTCCGTAGAGGAGGCGTGGTTTATGATCCTCCAGAGCCGTTTATTGGCCGCTAAGAATGTCTATCAAAGCGTCTGTAGGTAGCTCTTAGCCAATCAGATCAGTTATACCAGATGACGTATGTAGATCGACAGAAATTGATGTTCAAGGTCAAGGTCAAGGTCACGTTTATTTATAGAGCACTTTATATACAACCAAGGTTGACCAAAGTGCTTTACATAACTGAATCACAACAAAAAATCCAATGCAATACAAGATACATAATTGAATAACAATAAACTCACAAAATAAAAATAAAAGACAATTTAATCTAATAATATATGACATGAGATGTGCAATCCAACACAACACACAGAAACAACTTTCTTCTCACGCAGGTTCAAAGGCCTGGGAGAAAAAATGCGTCTTGAGAGAAGATTTAAAATTGTCCAGTGTCTTTGACGACCGGATATGCAGCGGTAAACTGTTCCACAGCTTCGGGGCAGCCACTGCAAAAGAGCGATCGCCTTTAGTTTTTAGCCTGTATTTAGGCACATCCAGGTAGGACTCATTTGCAGACCTCAGAGCTCTGGTCGGTCTGTGAACCTGTATCAGCTCGGTCAAATATACTGGAGCCAATCCGTTTAAAATTTTAAAAACAAACATCAGGATTTTAAAATCAATTCTGAAACGGACAGGAAGCCAGTGCAGAGAGGCCAGAACTGGGGTTATGTGTTCTCGTTTCTTTGTGCCTGTTAAAAGACGCGCTGCAGCGTTCTGTACGAGTTGCAGGCGTCGCAAAGAGCGCTGGTCTAGACCTACATACAGCGAGTTGCAAAAATCCAGCTTTGTAGAGATAAAAGCATGAATAACCTTCTCCAGGTCACTAGGAGAGAGGTACGGTTTTACCTTGGCCAGAAGTCGCAGCTGGAAAAAGGCACTTTTGACCACATAGCCGATTTGTTTATCTAGTTTAAAATCACTGTCGAAAGTGACACCAAGGCTCTTAATGACAGAGCACTTTTTTGAAACCAAGGAGGGGGGCAGAGCATCAGCACAGTCACTGTAATGTTTATGACGCCCAAACACAATGACCTCTGTCTTGCTGTCATTCAGATTTAGGAAGCTGAGGCTCATCCAAGTCTTGATGTCAGTTATGCAGTCCAGTAAAGATTGTACAGAGTCTTTACAATTCATTTGTAAAGGAAGATAAATCTGAACATCATCAGCGTAACAATGAAAAGACACATTATGTTTGCGGAGAATGGAACCAAGGGGCAACATGTACAATGTGAACAGTAAAGGGCCTAGAATAGACCCTTGAGGCACCCCACAAGTAAGAGGGGTCACACTAGAAGAGAAATCTCCCAAATGCACGGAGAAACTCCTATCGGTCAGGTAGGACTGGAGCAGCATGAGGGCAGCACCCTTGATACCAACATGATGCTCCAGGCGTGAGAGCAGGGTCCTGTGATCTACCGTGTCAAATGCAGCAGTCAGATCCAATGTCACCATGATGGCAGCACATCCAGAATCAACAGTTAAAATAAGATCATTAAAAACTCTTAAAAGGGCAGATTCTGTACTATGACGAGGTCTAAAACCAGACTGGAACTTTTCGCAAATGTCATTTTTTTCCAGAAATGATACCAGCTGGGTAGCCATTACCTTCTCTAACACCTTGGACAGAAAGGGGAGTTTAGAGATAGGCCGAAAATTAGCAAGGATGGATGGGTCAAGGCTAGGTTTTTTGATAAGTGGCTGCACTATAGCATGCTTAAAAGGAGCGGGAAAACAGGCTGAGCTAAAACAAGCATGAAACAGTAATAAAATGAATGAGCCCACAGAATTAAAAACCTTTTTTAGGAGACGAGGGGGAAAGCTATCAGAAGGGGAAGTTGTGGGGCGTAGTTTCTGCACTACATCCAACAGCTGAGACAGCGATAAAGGTTTAAACTGGTCAAAAACAGCAGGGCACATCGGGGAGCTGGAGGGGTCAGAGGCAACAAGAGGCGGTACTGATCGCAGAGCAGAGATTTTGTTGACAAAGAAATCAAGAAAACTGTTACAGAGAGCAGGTGATGGCACAATGGGATCAGTGGTGCATGGGTTTACAAGAGAGTCCAGAACATTGAACAAAACCTTTGGCCTGTTGATGTTGTTTGAGACAAGGTTTGAGAGGTAACCTGCTTTGGCAGCTTTAACAGCATTCTGATATTCCAGAAGACAGTCCTGCATTATTCCACGAGATACGTGTAGCTTATCTTTCTTCCACCTCCTTTCAGCACGCCTACATGAGCGCCTGAGAGCTCGGATAGAGTCATTTATCCACGGTTCAGACAGGGCCTTGACAGATTTTTTCCTCATAGGGGCGATAGAGTCAAGGATGCTAGTACATTTTGTGTCAAAAATAGCTACAAGCTCTTCAGGACAGACAACCCAGCTCATCCATGTGTGAACTTACAAAATCATCGAAAGCCATGGAAAACATCAGTGTAGTATCCGAGTTTATAACACGGTAACGACGGGGAGCAGGACGACTTTCAACAACAGAGCAAGGGACAGTAGCAGAGAACAAAACAGGCAGGTGATCAGAAATGCAAGCGCTACTACAGATCTCGTCCACAAAAACAGGCACCCCTAGAGACAACACTAGGTCTAATGTGTGTCCTTTTTCATGTGTTGGGCCAGAAACCCACTGGGTCAGGTTAAAAGAGTCGATCAGAGATAGGAAGTCCTTTACCAGAGGTTTGGTCTCACAACACACATGGATGTTCAGATCACCTTGAATTAAAACATGTTCATAGTCAACCATAACACCAGAGAGGAAACTTTCAAAATCCTGTATGAACTCCTTATTATGTTTCGGAGGACGATACACCACTGCAAACAACATTGGAGGAGAACAATTAAGTTCAAAAAGCTGCAGCTCAAAACTGGCAAATGTGACAGATGGAATCTGCCGACAGTGGAAACAGGATTTATATACACAAGCTACTCCACCACCCTTCCCAGTGGTCCGCGGAGAGCTAAGAAAAGTACAGCCAGGAGGGAGAATTTCTGAGAAGGCTATGGACTCACCAGCATGTATCCACGTCTCCGTCAGGCACATAAAATCCAGTTCACGGGATGTGAAAAAATCGTTCAGGAGAAACGTTTTGTTTGCTAGCGATCTAGCATTAATCAAAGCTATCGCACGGCTCAGCGGACGGAGGTTTGCGTGCACAACGCCGCCTCTGCGCGCTCGGTGGTGTCCAGGAGAAAACGCCGACGTCAGGCCATGGACGGCTGGAGCCACCGGGGGTCCGGGTGAAGCAGCAGGGAAGAGTAGCGGACTGGGCGACAGCGTCAGACCGGGAGAAGAGTAGCTTTGCATCAGTAGCAGGCCCTGAGGTAGAGAGATCCTTTTCGGGCTGGCAGAAAACGTCCATTCGGAGGCACCAGCAGGAGGGCTGGGAGCTACAGCTCGTAACCAGGGACTCCTGAGCTGCAGTGAACATCTCACAGCAGAGGAATAACACAGACCTTCACGTCTGAGGCGAGGGTCGGACACACAGGAAGCCGACAGGTAAGCCTTAACTTTCACCAGCACACCGGCCCGTTTCCCTCGTCTTTTTCGCCGCTTCTTCCAGGGAGTGGCGCAAGGTGTGCGGCGCAGGTGAGCTGGGATATCCGCCAGCAGGGGAGGGAGATTTGCGGTCCAGTCCGCCGGATCGTGTCTTCTCAGTTCCGTCTCAGCAGAGGCTCGGATGTTAAGAAGAGTTTGGCGATCATAAATAAGTAGAGCCGACACATTCGGACAGCAGAAACAGATGAACAGGGCAACAGCAAACAATACAACCAACAGCGTCTGACGCGACCGACGAGCTGCCAAACATACTGGCGCCATCTTGGAAAGATGGCGCCAGTAAGATGGCGATGTTTACATAGCCAGACTAGCCCATCTCTACTTTTGAGGCTAAAATGCTCAATTCTGCTTCTGCAACGTTTTTCTGTAGCATGTTCTGACTCTTGCTGCTCACAGTCTACCGGCAGTGTGTGTGTGTGTGTGTGTGTGTGCTGCGGGTCTCTGGGCGGCTCCGCTGCGAGATCACCGGCGTTACAGCAGCGAGCGGTAGCGGAGCTAGTTGGTAGATTAGGCTTTTGCCAAATCCTGTCCGAAGCAAGGCTAAATCATCCTTTTTCGTGGTGAAACAGGAGTCTAAAGTCAAATGTTGTTTTTCTTTTAAAATCAACTTTCGCTCTAAACTATTTAAAACGCCGTCTACAGCTAGATCGACAGAGAGTTCTGCGTCTGCTGCAGCCATGTTGGATCTGTAAGAAAACTACAAAACTACAAGCTTCCATCAGTCGAGTAGTACGCCATCGTCATCGTCTTGCCGTCCCTCTCCGTTCTGTGATTGGATCCCTACCGGGCTAAGAAACAGCCATTGTTGCCAGACTGCCTGCAGGTTCGAAATGAAATCGAGCACGCAAGGCAGTATGGGTATACCCAGGCTAATGAAGAGCCGTCTTGCAGCCTGATTTTTGTGGCCGGCTCAAACATCCCATTCACTGGGATGCCTGTCTCAACCAACCTGTCCACCTGTTCTACTTTTTCCAAGAAGAGGACCACGGCACTGTTCATACGGGCAGCGGACTTCACGGAGCCGACGCCTAAGCTCCTCCGAGCCTGGCTGACAAAACAAGTGACAACAAGCACTAACCTAACCAAAAACCAACCAAACTTAACAACAAACCAACACAACTACATTCACAAACCCATCACAATGAAAAAACACAGAAAAATTATGCAAAAAAAGAGAAAAAAACTCAACTTCACTCAGCTCTTCCACTCACACTCCTCCCATACAGAAGAAGAAGAAGAATCTACAGTTTTAATATTGAGTTGGACTAACATATGTAACACAAAGTTTCCCTGCCCCATTAATATTCCCTACAATCCACTTCACTTTGATTTTGAAAATATTTAATTCCTCAAATTTAAGTTGGGATACAGAAGCCATGAGTAAACTTAAAGGTGCTAAATGTGCCTTTATAATTTCAGACCTCAGTGGCTTCTCTGGGGCTCCCAAAGTAGCCCAAAATGTGTAAAATGAGCAAAAAAATCCACCAGCAGCTTGTGCATTTATCTTATATTGGGGAAACAGCTCTTTTAAGGCTAGATGAATATATTGGTATTGGTACCAACTATGTTCTGATATCTTGATGGGAAGAGGGCAAAATAATGCAAAACTGTAAGGCTTTAATCAAGGGAAACACTGACAGGGGGCACCTTGACCTCTGACCTCTGAGATATCAAAATGAAGGAAAATGGGTTCTTTGCATACCCACAAGTCTCCCCCTGACAGACATGCCCACTGTATGCAAATCACATTCAGTGAGGGTCAAAAACCCAGTCCTTTTTCTCATGCAGTTCAAACATGTGGGGGGTAAGTACGTTAAGCGAGCTGTTTCTGTGGGAGAGTCCACTTGGTTTCACAACTAAATTAGAATAAAACTCACCTCTCGTGCATCTTCTTGTGGCGTACGAGCACTTGACACAACTTCTGTAAACACAAACAGCAGTGTTAGTGAACAGATCTGATCAGGGCGTTACTGCTATAACAAATATATGCAATGTGTGTGGGGGCTTGTGGGTCTTACTCAGTTGATGCTTCCTCATTTTGTGCATAAGCTTCAGTAAGACCATCAGTATGGTTATTACGACGATGGCACCGACAGTTAAATATGTCACACGTCCTGGACCGAGACAGAGAACGAGGAAGATAGATGAGAATAAAAGCTTTCATTGTACCAAGAACAACCCACTCTGCATATCCTCTGAGATATTCTCATCATAAAAGATTAGCAAATTATCACATTCTGTTTTATTTTGATTTTAGATCTTCCAACTTTTCTGAATTTGGGGTTGTATTTACACAACATTTAATATTATTTAAAAAATGTTTAAAGCATTGAGGATAATGTCTGTCTATGTCATTGTTCATTTCATATAAGTGTGATGAGTAAAAATATGGAATATATATATAAAGTCATGGAAAAAATTATTAGACCATTGTTTTCTTCAATTTCTTGTTCATTTTAATGTCTGGTACAACTAAAGGTAAATTTGTTTGGACAAATATAATGATAACAACAAAAATAGCTCATTTGAGTTTAATTTAAGAGCTGATATCTAGACATTTTCAATGGTGTTCTTGATCATGATTTTGTTTATTATCAAGAAAAACATTGAAAATGGCTAGATATCAGCTCTTAAATTAAACTCAAATGAACTATTTTTGTTTATTATATTTGTCCAAACAAATGTACCATTAGTTGTACCAGGCATTAAAATGAAAGAGAAATAGAAGAAAACAATGGTCTAATATTTTTTCCATGACTGTATATATTTATTCATTAATCAAGCTTGCAATTGTTTTTCTGAGGATTGGATTTCAACATCTTCATGTACTTGGACTTCGATTAACAATAAAGTATATCTGTATATGTTTCTACATTGTTGTTGAGATGAGTGCACTTACCAGCTGCTTGTGCTGCTGATGCAGTAGGTGTTGGTGTATCAAGGGTGGTGTCTGATGAGAAGACATCAGTAATAATATCTGAGCTGTCTGAAGACGTAGTGGAGCTGTATGGAGCTGAGAATGACAGCGTGGACACAATGAGGGGTTTTGGAGTCGTCTTGGGACTGGAAGACTTGGCTGAAAATAACAGACAATAAATATTAATGTATCAACAATTTAGACAGAGGAATTGTATTAAAAACTAAATGAAGAGCACTTACCATCTGTAACTTTAAGATTCACCTCTATAAAGGGATCTGTGCCCCATCTGTCCACTCCACAATAATATGTGCCAGAGTCTGACTCATGGAGATTCTTGAAGGTCACAAATAAACTTTCTCCTGAGTTAGATAACTCTACTCTGCCTTTATATGTAGTTTTTTGAAATGCTGCTTTGGTGATGATGTGTTTGTCTTCTGTGCATGGACTGTAACAAAAGTACTTATCGTTTTTCTTTACATTAGTCACACTGTCCCACCCTGAGCATGTGAAGTGGACCCTTTCCCCGACACGGCCATTTATGTAGAGAGTCTTCACCTCCACAACACTCAGAGCTACAAGTGGAAACAAAGGAAACATACATCAATGTATGAATTAATGTACAAACATGTACATTTCTTTAACGACTGATCCATGTTTTTATTTGTCTTGGCAAAACTTTGTAAAAGTAAATAACTAAATAACCATAATTTAGTAAAACAAAAAACATGTCATAAGAGCTACGAAATGCATCATTTATAAAGGGGCTATGGTAAAGGTTCAAATACAGAGAACACATAAATGAACAAAAAAATAAATAAAAAACTCACCAGAAAGAAGACAACAGTACACGCAGATTTTAATCATAGTGAATATGACGGGCAAAGATAAAAAAAAATGAAGTATACATGAATCAACAGGTTGGTCCTACTAAGGCTTCACAGAGACCCTTCACTTCCTCTTCCTCTTGCCCTCAAAGGTTGCAGAAGCTCCTCCCTTTTTCTTTGAACACACACACGCACACACACACACACACACACACACACACACACCCTCATATAAAAGGTATACTGTGTAATTAATCTGTAAGACTGTGTTAATAAATACAAAACAGAAATAAGATACATTAAACAGGAAAACATTATTTATTCAGAATTTGAACACACAGGGAGACATACTGTATTTATTTGTTAAGATAATTTGTGTGTGCATGAATTTCAATAACCACAGTGGCACAAACAGGAAGTTTGCTTGACCTCATGCAGAGAACGACACTTTGCAGAGTTCTTATAAAAAAACAGGTTCCGCTTTACATTTTCTTTCTTGTACATGAAATTCTAACTCTTCTAAATAACGAACACGAGACAAAGCATTCAGCTAAAGTATTTCATATCATTACTTACTAGAAAGAATCAGTTTCAGTCAAGCAAATCATGGATTTAAAATGTATCTGAACACTTTGTGAATTCACACAATTCATGCTTACCTACAACTCTAACCCTCCCCAGCTCTTAATCTTAAAATTTAAACATTTTTCATTTTGTCCACAACTGTAAAATGAGAACTCATAATGTGACTTTTTGAACTTTCTGTCCACAAATATGCCAAACAATGTATACGTGTGTGCTAATTAGGGCCTCAGGGCAATCTCCCCAGCACTGGTCCCTACAGCAATATCTGATGGGACCAGTGCTGCACTACTGTTATACTGTGGATTTCTTCTTCTTCCTCTTGCGGACGCAATTTCGTCCCGCTACTAGTCCTACAACTTGAAGAGTTGCAGGACAAATTATATATCAAAACGTGCGGTTTGATCGGGATCGATGTGTTATTACTTTTCTCTACGGAATATTAATTTTTCGCGACATAAGTCGCGAAAAACTGCCCAAAATTTTGCATTGAAATGAATGGGACGGCCGACAAAAAATGAGCGAAAAAGAACAATAATTGGAGATTTTTAAACGTCTAATTCTCTGGCATAATTTCACCTAGAGACTCCATTTAAACTTTAAACAGTAGACACAAGTCTTGTGTATCGGTGTATTCATCCGCGTTTCGATAGGTCATATAGTTTTTTTATCAATCCCTGTTCAATGACCATGATCATTTTTGGAGAAATTCTGAGATTATAATGGGTGTGTATTGCACGGAATGTTCGTGTCACAGTGTGTGACATCATCGCCAGAGTGTAGAGGGAGAGGTAAAACTGTCAAAAAATAAATTTTAAAACTGCGCTCCAGGCCGCAAATTCCACTCTACAGAAATAATTTATACATAGAAACGTAGGAAAATTAGTCTTCTCCCTCACAATCCTCTGGTAAAGCTGTCAGAGTTATAGTTTGGACGTACGACGCAAAGATGCGCCACCAACACCACCAACAGCCTCATTGGCTCCCATATTAAAAACGCAGGAAGATTTCGGAAAAAGTGAGATTTTTAAGTTTTTTTAGATCGCTCTAACAAAGCTATTTTTTCATTTTTCTTTAAAAAAAACATATGTAGACGTTCAGGAAGAACTCAGGACGCTCAAAGTGAAGTCGGATCAATGATAGGTATTATGGTTTTGCCAAAAATGCTTTCTGTTCGAGGCCAGAAATTCCAGTCTGTCCACCTCTGCTGCTGTCACTCTTTCATTAACAGCTGCAGTTAATTCTGTTGATTGCTTTGATCTTTGATGTGATTACAGTTACAGATACACACACACACACACATGCACTAAAGTGCGCACACTCCTCACACATGCATACACCTGCTTCAAACACGCGCACACACAGGTAACTTTGTGATTTTAATTACACACACAGGTAACTTTATGCGATTTTCGCTACACACACACACACACACACACACACACACACACACACACATTTTGAGGTTAAAGGGCATAGTTTGAAATCTCTGAAGAATCTCATCATAGTGTACACACACCGGCAGTAGCCCCCGTGGCCCTTTCAAAATTTACCCAGAGGAAATTTTCTAGTTTGGATTATTACTCTAACATCAACCGGGTAAAGCAAAAATATATACATGGTCTGAGTTTTCCACACCACAGAAAAATGTGTAAACACCCAGTCAGATTTGAATCAGAAAAAAAAATTAGGTTTTAGAATATCTCTGCTCTGAAACGCTGGGCTGTGTCCGCTGAAGGTGCTGAAACCACACTTGTCTGCTCCTCTGGTGACTTTCTGCATGCTTTCTTGTGGTTGGAAGGGTCTGCTTTGTGAACATTGATGACAGCAGTTTGAACTAGAAAATTTCTAAAGAAATTTTGATTGTGTGCTTGCCTCTGGCCCTTGATTCTCGTTGCTTAAATCACCAGTTTAACAGGGACTTCATGAACGGGTCATTAGTTATGAAAGGGGCGTGGCTAATCAAAAGGGGCGGGGTCATCAATCACCAGTTAAACAGGGACTCTATGCCGAGTAATCTGACACCTTATACAAGTTTCTAGGACAAACGGTTCATTGGTTATGAAAGGGGGCGTGGCTAATCAAAAAGGGCGGGAATTTATGAAATATTGTTATGTATAAGTGGTCAGTGATGAACCATCATCATGCTTGGCAAGTTTGAGGAAGATTGGACAATGTATGGTCAAGTTATAAGGTCTCATGTTTTATGAAGTCTGTTCACTTAGAGCAGGAGTGTCAAACTCAAATACACAGGGGGGCCAAAATTTAAAACTTGAATAAAATTGCGGGCCAACATTGATCAAATAAACCTTTTACGGGTGGGTCAGCTTTTGTAGTACAATAATAATATAATAATTTGGTATTGCCTCGCGGGCCAAATAAAATTACACTGCGGGCCAAATTTGGCCCGCGGGCCAGAGTTTGACACCCCTGACTTAGAGTAAACTGACAGTTATCAGTTAGAATGTCTGTGTTGGAGGAGGGAGGGGGGAGGGGGGAGGTTTTGGTAGCTAAGCAACCAGGTGGCCAGGTGGAGTCGACCAATAAGAGCAGAGCAATCAACTAAAATTAACTGCTGTTGGAGACAGTTCCACAGACAGAGGTGGACAAACTGAAAATTCTGGCCTCGAACAGAAAGCATTTTTGGCAAAACCATAATACCTATCATTGATCCGACTTCACTTTGAGCGTCCTGAGTTCTTCCTGAACATCTACATATGTTTTTTTTTTAAGAAAGATGAAAAAATAGCTTTGTTAGAGCGATTTTAAAAAACTGTTAAATTTTTTTTGGGAGAAATCTTCCTGCATTTTTAATATGGGAGCCAATGAGGCAGTTGGTGCATTTTGTTTGGTAAAGCTGTCAGAGTTATAGTTTTGGCGCAGGACGCACAGATGCACAGAGGATTGTGAGTGAGAGGACAAATTTTCCTACGTTTCTATGTATAAATTATTTCTGTAGAGTGAAATTTGCAGCCTGGAGCGCAGTTTTCAAATTTATTTTTTGACAATTCGTTCTCTCCCTCTACACTCTGTTTGATGACATCACCACTCTAGACTCTCCATAGGGTTACATTGGGGGGATTTTTTGACGTGTTTTTGCCCAATAATTTGAAAACCGTTTGTCGAAACCCTTATAAAAGTCATAGCACACTGGTCATGGGTGAGCCGGTCGATTTGATACCTTTTTTGTGTATGTGCGACCAAAACTCTGGGAGGAGTAGTCGACGGAAAAACAACACGGAAGAAACGGAAGAAGAACTAGAAAATTTCTAAAGAAATTTTGATTGTGTGCTTGCCTCTGGACCGTCATTCTCGTGGCTCAAATCAACAGTCAAACTGGGACTCTGTCCTGAGTTCACAGACACCTCATACAAGTCTGTAGGACAAACGGTTCACAAGTTAGTAAAAGGGGGCGTGGTCACTCAAAGGGGGCGTGGCTTGAATCAGCAGTTAAAAAGGGACTCTGTCCTGAGTTCACAGACACCTCATACAAGTATCTAGGAGAAACGGTTCATTAGTTATGGAAGGGGGCGTGGCTAATCAAAAAGGGCGGGAATTTATGAAACATTGTTATGTATAAGTGGTCAGTGATGAACCATCATCATGCTTGGCAAGATTGAGGAAGATTGGACAATGTATGGTCAAGTTATAAGGTCTCATGTTTTATGAAGTCTGTTCACTTAGAGTAAACTGACAGTTATCAGTTAGAATGTCTGTGTTGGAGGAGGGAGGGGGGAGGGGGGAGGCTTTGGTAGCTAAGCAACCACGTGGCCAGGTGGAGTCGACCAATAAGAGCAGAGCAATCAACTGAAATTAACTGCTGTTGGAGAGATTCCACAGACAGAGGTGGACAAACTGAAAATTCTGGCCTCGAACAGAAAGCATTTTTGGCAAAACCATAATACCTATCATTGATCCGACTTCACTTTGAGCGTCCTGAGTTCTTCCTCAACGTCTACATATTTTTTTTTTTAAGAAAAATGAAAAAATAGCTTTGTTAGAGCGAATTCAAAAAACTCTTACATCTCCTTTTTTGAGATATCATCCTGCGTTTTTAATATGGGAGCCAATGAGGCTGTTTTGGGGTTTTGGTGGTGCATCTCTGCATCTCACGCCTAAACTATAACTCTGACAGCTTTACCAGAGGATTGTGAGTGAGAGGACAAATTTTCCTACGTTTCTATGTATAAATTATTTCTGTAGAGTGAAATTTGCGGCCTGGAGCGCAGTTTTCAAATTTATTTTTTGACAATTCTTTCTCTCCCTCTACACTCTGTTTGATGACTTCTCCACTCTAGACTCTCCATAGGGTTACATTGGAGGGATTTTTTGACGTGTTTTTGCCCAATAATTTGAAAACCGTTTGTCGAAACCCTTATAAAAGTCATAGCACACTTGTCATGGGCGAGCCGGTCGGTTTGATACCTTTTTTGTGTATGTGCGACCAAAACTCTGGGAGGAGTAGTCGACCGAAAAAACACCACGGAAGAAACGGAAGATTAAAAATAAGAACTAGAAACAAAATTCCAGGGAAATTTTGGAGTGCCACGGGACTACTGCCGGATGATTCTCGTGGTTTAAATCAGCAGTTAAACAGGGACTCTGTCCTGAGTTCACAGACACCTCATACAAGTTTGTAGGACAAACGGTTCAGTAGTTAGTAAAAAGGGGCGTGGCTACTCAAAGTGGGCGTGGCTTTAATCACCATTCACACAGGGACTCTGTCCTGAGTTCACAGACACCTCATACAAGTCTGTACGACAAACGGTTCACAAGTTAGTAAAAAGGGGCGTGGCTACTCAAGGGGGCGTGCCTTCAATCATCAGTAAAACAGGGGCTCCGTCCTGAGTTCACAGACACCTCATACAAGTCTGTAGCACAAACGGTTCACTAGTTAGTAAAAAGGGGCGTGGCTACTAAAAAGGGGCGTGGCTTCAATCACCAGTAAAACAGGGGCTCTGTCCTGAGTTCACAGACATCTCATACAAGTCTGTAGGACAAACGGTTCACAAGTTAGTAAAAGGGGGCGTGGCTAATCAAAAGGGGCGGGAATTTATGAAATATTGTCATGTAGACAATCAGTGATGAGCCATCATCATGTATGACAAGTTTGAGGCAGATTGGACAATGTATGGTCAAGTTAAAAGAGTTAACTGTTTTCAGTTAAAATGTCTGTGTTGGAGGAGGGGAGAGGGAGGGGGGGGGAGCTTTGGTAGCTAAGCAACCACGTGGCCAGGTGGAGTCGACCAATCAGAGCAGAGCAATCAACAGAAACTAACTGTCACTGACAATGCTTTGCTAAAGTGAGCAGCCAGAGGTGGACAAACTGAAAATTCTGGCCTCGAACAGAAAGCATTTTCGGCAAAACCATAATACCTATCATTGATCCGACTTCACTTTGAGCGTCCTGAGTTCTTCCTGAACATCTACATATATTTTTTTTTAAGAAAAATGAAAAAATAGCTTTGTTAGAGCGATCTAAAAAAACGGTAAAATCTGATTATTTCAAAAATCCTCCTGTGTTTTTAATATGGGACTCAATGGGGCAGTTGATGCGTTTTGGTGGCGCTTCTCTGTGTCCTGCGCCCAAACTATAACTCTGACAGCTTTACCAGAGGATTGTGAGTGAGACCACAAATTTTCCTCCGTTTCTATGTATAAATGATTTATATAGAGTGAAATTTGCGGCTTGGAGCGCAGTTTTCAAATTTATTTTTTGACAATTCCTTCTCTCCCTCTCCACTCTGCTTGATGACATCACCAGTCTAGAGTCTGAACATTCCGCGCAATACACACACATGGGAAAATCGCCCTCCCCATTAGTTTGGAAAAATGGAAATGTTTTCGTACTTCGTGCGAAAACTATACGTGCAATCGCTTTGAAATTTCATAGGACTAGAGTTAAATTCAGGCCCTACAACTTTCTAAATCGGTTCGGAATTTTATGAGCAACGGTTTGCGAATGGTGAGGCCCCAAAGTTGGCGCAATGCGTTCCGGATGGGCCAAAAAGTGCACGTTTGTGCACGTTGTGCGAAGACGTGCACGCCGATCGCTAAAAAAAGTCATTCCACACGATTCCCAAATAAGGCGCAACTTTTGGCGTTTTTACTTTTTGCGATTTCTCAAAGCTGCGGGACTAGTTACGCGCCAAAGTTTTTACGGAAGAATAATCTATAATAAATAAATAACTAGAAACAAAATTCCAGGGAAATTTTGGAGTGCCACGGGACTACTGCCGGATGATTCTCGTGGTTTAAATCAGCAGTTAAACAGGGACTCTGTCCTGAGTTCACAGACACCTCATACAAGTTTGTAGGACAAACGGTTCAGTAGTTAGTAAAAAGGGGCGTGGCTACTCAAAGGGGGCGTGGCTTTAATCACCATTCACACAGGGACTCTGTCCTGAGTTCACAGACACCTCATACGAGTCTGTACGACAAACGGTTCACAAGTTAGTAAAAAGGGGCGTGGCTACTCAAGGGGGCGTGCCTTCAATCACCAGTAAAACAGGGGCTCCGTCCTGAGTTCACAGATACCTCATACAAGTCTGTAGCACAAACGGTTCACTAGTTTGTAAAAAGGGGCGTGGCTACTCAAAGGGGGCGTGCCTTCAATCACCAGTCAAACAGGGACTCTGTCCTGAGTTCACAGATACCTCATACAAGTCTGTAGGACAAACGGTTCAGTAGTTAGTAAAAATGGGCGTGGCTACTGAAAGGGGCGTGGCTACTCAAAAGGGGCGGGGTAATCAACCACCAGTTAAACAGGGAGTCTGTCCTGAGTACATAGACACCTCATACAAGTCTGTAGGACAAACGGTTCACTAGTTAGTAAAAGGGGCGTGGCTTATCAAAAGGGGCGGGGTTATCAATCAACAGTTAGACAGGGACGCCATGCTGAGTAATCTGACACCTCATACAAATTTCTAGGACAAACGGTTCATTAGTTAAGAAAGGGGGCGTGGCTAATCAAAAAGGGCGGGAATTTATGAAATATTGTTATGTAGACAATCAGTGATGAGCCATCATCATGTATGACAAGTTTGAGGCAGATTGGACAATGTATGGTCAAGTTAAAAGAGTTAACTGTTTTCAGTTAAAATGTCTGTGTTGGAGGAGGGGAGAGGGAGGGGGGGGGAGCTTTGGTAGCTAAGCAACCACGTGGCCAGGTGGAGTCGACCAATCAGAGCAGAGCAATCAAGAGAAACTAACTGTCACTGACAATGCTTTGCTAAAGTGAGCAGCCAGAGGTGGACAAACTGAAAATTCTGGCCTCGAACAGAAAGCATTTTTGGCAAAACCATAACACCTATCACTAATCTGACTTCACTTTGAGCGTCCTGAGTTCTTCCTGAACGTCTACATGTATTTTTTTTTAAGAAAAATGAAAAAATAGCTTTGTTAGAGCGATTTAAAAAAACTCTTACATCTGATTTTTTCAAAAATCCTCACGTGTTTTTAATATGGGACTCAATGGGGCAGTTGATGCGTTTTGGTGGCACTTCTCTGTGTCCTGCGCCCAAACTATAACTCTGACAGCTTTACCAGAGGATTGTGAGTGAGAAGACAAATTTTCCTCCGTTTCTATGTATAAATTATTTCTGTAGAGTGGAATTTGCGGCCTGGAGCGCAGTTTTCAAATTTATTTTTTGACAATTCCTTCTCTCCCTCTCCACTCTGCTTGATGACATCACCGCTCTAGAGTCTGAACATTCCGCGCAATACACACACATGGGAAAATCGCCCTCCCCATTAGTTTGGAAAAATGGAAATGTTTTCGCACTTCGTGCGAAAACTATACGTGCAATCGCTTTGAAATTTCACAGGACTAGAGTTAAATTCAGGCCCTACAACTTTCTAAATGGGTTCGGAATTTTACGAGCAACGGTTTGCGAATGGTGAGGCCCCAAAGTTGGCGCAATGCGTTCCGGATGGGCCGAAAAGTGCACGTTTGTGCACGTTGTGCGAAAACGTGCGCGCCGATCGCTAATAAAAGTCATTCCACACGATTCCCGATTAGGGCGCAACTTTTGACGTTTTTACTTTTCGCGATTTCTCAAAGCTGCGAGACTAGTTACGCGCCAAAGTTTTTACGGAAGAATAATCTATATATAATAATAATAACTAGAAACAAAATTCCAGGGAAATGTTGGAGTGCCACGGGACTACTGCCGGTTGATTCTCGTGGTTTAAATCACCAGTCAAACAGGGACTCTGTCCTGAGTCCACAGACACCTCATACAAGGCTATAGGACAAACGGTTCACTAGTTAGTAAAAAGGGGCGTGGCTACTCAAAGGGGGCGTGGCTTCAATCACCAGTAAAACAAGGGCTCTGTCCTGAGTTAGCAGACACCTCATACAAGTTTCTAGGACAAACGGTTCATTAGTTAGTAAAAGGGGCGTGGCTAATCAAAAGGGGCGGGGTTATCAATCAACAGTTAGACAGGGACGCTATGCTGAGTAATCTGACACCTCATACAAGTTTCTAGGACAAACGGTTCATTAGTTAAGAAAGGGGGCGTGGCTAATCAAAAAGGGCGGGAATTTATGAAATATAGTTATGTACAACTGGTCAGTGATGAGCCATCATCATGCATGACAAGTTTGAAGCAGATTGGACAATGTACGGTCAAGTTATAAGGTCTCGTGTTTAATGAAAGAACGCCATATCTGTTCAGTGAGAATGTCTGTGTTGGAGGAGGGGGGGGGGGGGGGTAGGAGGTTGGGGGAGGCTTTGGTAGCTAAGCAACCACGTGGCCAGGTGGAGTCGACCAATCAGAGCAGAGCAATCAACTGAAATTAACTGAAGGTGGAGACAGTTTTGCCGCACTGAGCAGCCAGAGGTGGACCAACTGAAAATTCTGGCCTCAAACAGAAAGCATTTTCGGCAAAACCATAATACCTATCACTGATCCGACTTCACTTTGAGCGTCCTGAGTTCTTCCTGAACGTCTACATATATTTTTTTTTAACAAAAATGAAAAAATAGCTTTGTTAGAGCGATCTAAAAAAACGGTAAAATCTGATTATTTCAAAAATCCTCGTGTGTTTTTAATATGGGACTCAATGGGGCAGTTGATGCGTTTTGGTGGCACTTCTCTGTGTCCTGCGCCCAAACTAAAACTCTGACAGCTTTACCAGAGGATTGTGAGTGAGACCACAAATTTTCCTACGTTTCTATGTACAAATTATTACTGTAGAGTGAAATTTGCGGCCTGGAGCGCAGTTTTCAACTTTATTTTTTGACAATTCCTTCTCTCCCTCTCCACTCTGCTTGATGACATCACCAGTCTAGAGTCTGAACATTCCGCGCAATACACACACATGGGAAAATCTCCCTCCCCATTAGTTTGGAAAAATGGAAATGTTTTCGCACTTCGTGCGAAAACTATACGTGCAATCGCTTTGAAATTTCACAGGACTAGAGTTAAATTCAGGCCCTACAACTTTCTAAATCGGTTCGGAATTTTACGAGCAACGGTTTGCAAATGGTGAGGCCCCAAAGTTGGCGCAATGCGTTCCGGATGGGCCAAAAAGTGCACGTTTGTGCACGTTGTGCGAAAACGTGCGCGCCGATCGCTAAAAAAAGTCATTCCACACGATTCCCGATTAGGGCGCAACTTTTGACGTTTTTACTTTTCGCGATTTCTCAAAGCTGCGAGACTAGTTACGCGCCAAAGTTTTTACGGAAGAATAATCTATAATAATAAACATGAGCAATAATAAGAGATGCCTCGAGCTTCGCTCGAGGCACTCATCCTCACTGCTTGCAGTGAAGATGAGTGCCTCGCTGCTCAGCCGTGGCACTAATAAACATGAGCAATAATAAGAGATGCCTCGTGCTTCGCACGAGGCACTCATCCTCACTGCTTGCAGTGAAGATGAGTGCCTCGCTGCTCAGCCGTGGCACTAATAATAAACATGAGCAATAATAAGAGATGCCTCGTGCTTCGCACGAGGCACTCATCCTCACTGCTTGCAGTGAAGATGAGTGCCTCGCTGCTCAGCCGTGGCACTAACTAGAAAATTCCTAAAGAAATTTTGATTGTGTGCTTGCCTCTGGACCGTGACTCTCGTGGCTTATCAAAAGGGGCAGGGATTAAACAGGGACTTTCTGCTGAGTACACTCACACCTCATACAAGTCTCTAGGACAAACGGTTCACTAGTTAGTAAAATGGGCGTGGCTTATCAAAAGGGGCGGGGTTATCAATCACCAGTTAAACAGGGACTCTATGCTGAGTAATCTGACATCTTATACAAGTTTCTAGGACAAACGGTTCATTAGTTAGTAAAAGGGGGCGTGGCTAATAAAAAGGGCGGGAATTAATGAATTATTGTTATGGAGAACTGAAAAGTGATGAACCATCATCATGCATGACAAGTTTGAGGCAGATTGGACAATGTATGGTCAAGTTATAAGGTCTCGTGTTTTATGAAGAAAGCCATGTCTGTTTACTTAGAGTAAACTGACAGTTATCAGTTAGAATGTCTGTGTTGGAGGAGGGGGGGAGGCTTTGGTAGCTAAGCAACCACGTGGCCAGGTGGAGTCGACCAATCAGAGCAGAGCAATCAACTGAAATTAACTGACGATGGAGACAATTCCGTCAAAGTGAGCAGACAGAGGTCGACAAACTTGAAATTCTGGCCTCGAACAGAAAGCATTTTCGGCAAAACCATAATACCTATCATTGATCCGACTTTACTTTGAGCGTCCTGAGTTCTTCCTGAACATCTCCATATGTTTTTTTTTTAAGAAAAATGAAAAGATAGCTTTGTTAGAGCGATTTTAAAAAACTGTTAAATTTTTTTTTGAGAAATCTTCCTTCATTTTTAATATGGGAGCCGATGCGGCAGTTGGTGCATTTTGTTTGAGCATCTGTGCGTCCTGCGCCCAAACTATAACTCTGACAGCTTTACCAGAGGATTGTGAGTGAGAGGACAAATTTTCCTACGTTTCTATGTATAAATTATTTCTGTAGAGTGAAATTTGCTGGCCTGGAGCGCAGTTTTCAAATTTATTTTTTGACAATTCGTTCTCTCCCTCTACACTCTGTTTGATGACATCCCCACTCTAGACTCTCCATAGGGTTACATTGGGGGGATTTTTTGACGTGTTTTTGCCCAATAATTTGAAAACCGTTTGTCGGAACCCTTATAAAAGTCATAGCACACTTGTCATGGGCGAGCCGGTCGATTTGATACCTTTTTTGTGTATGTGCGACCAAAACTGTGGGAGGAGTAGTCGACCGAAAAAATGACGGAAGAAACGGAAGAATAATAAAAAGACACTAGAAACAAAATTCCAGGGAAATTTTGGAGTGCCACGGGGCTACTGCCGGATGATTCTCGTGGTTTAAATCAGCAGTTAAACAGGGACTCTGTCCTGAGTTCACAGACACCTCATACAAGTTTGTAGGACAAACGGTTCAGTAGTTAGTAAAAAGGGGCGTGGCTACTCAAAGGGGGCGTGGCTTTAATCACCATTCACACAGGGACTCTGTCCTGAGTTCACAGACACCTCATACGAGTCTGTACGACAAACGGTTCACAAGTTAGTAAAAAGGGGCGTGGCTACTCAAGGGGGCGTGCCTTCAATCACCAGTAAAACAGGGGCTCTGTCCTGAGTTCACAGACATCTCATACAAGTCTGTAGGACAACCGGTTGACAAGTTAGTAAAAGGGGGCGTGGCTAATCAAAAGGGGCGGGAATTTATGAAATATTGTTATGAAGACAATCAGTGATGAGCCATCATCATGTATGACAAGTTTGAGGCAGATTGGACAATGTATGGTCAAGTTAAAAGAGTTAACTGTTTTCAGTTAAAATGTCTGTGTTGGAGGAGGGGAGAGGGAGGGGGGAAGCTTTGGTAGCTAAGCAACCACGTGGCCAGGTGGAGTCGACCAATCAGAGCAGAGCAATCAACAGAAACTAACTGTCACTGACAATGCTTTGCTAAAGTGAGCAGCCAGAGGTGGACAAACTGAAAATTCTGGCCTCGAACAGAAAGCATTTTCGGCAAAACCATAATACCTATCACTGATCCGACTTCACTTTGAGCGTCCTGAGTTCTTCCTGAACATCTACATATATTTTTTTTTAAGAAAAATGAAAAAATAGCTTTGTTAGAGCGATCTAAAAAAACTCTTAAATCTGATTATTTCAAAAATCCTCCTGTGTTTTTAATATGGGACTCAATGGGGCAGTTGTTGCGTTTTGGTGGCACTTCTCTGTGTCCTGCGCCCAAACTAAAACTCTGACAGCTTTACCAGAGGATTGTGAGTGAGACCACAAATTTTTCCTACGTTTTTATGTATAAATTATTTCTGTAGAGTGAAATTTGCGGCCTGGAGCGCAGTTTTCAAATTTATTTTGTGACAACTCCTTCTCTGCCTCTACACTCTGCTTGATGACATCACCAGTCTAGATTCTGAACATTCCGCGCAATACACACACATGGGAAAATCGCCGTCCCCATTAGTTTGGAAAAATGGAAATGTTTTCGCACTTCGTGCGAAAACTATACGTGCAATCGCTCTGAAATTTCACAGGACTAGAGTTAAATTCAGGCCCTACAACTTTCTAAATCGGTTCGGAATTTTACGAGCAACGGTTTGCGAATGGTGAGGCCCCAAAGTTTGCGCAATGCGTTCCGGATGGGCCGAAAAGTGCACGTTTGTGCACGTTGTGCGAAAACGTGCGCGCCGATCGCTAATAAAAGTCATTCCACACGATTCCCGATTAGGGCGCAACTTTTGACGTTTTTACTTTTTGCGATTTCTCAAAGCTGTGGGACTAGTTACGCGCCAAAGTTTTTACGGAAGAATAATCTATAATAAATAATAAACATGAGCAATAATAAGAGATGCCTCGTGCTTCGCACGAGGCACTCATCCTCACTGCTTGCAGTGAAGATGAGTGCCTCGCTGCTCAGCCGTGGCACTAACTAGAAACAAAATTCCAGGGAAATTTTGGAGTGCCACGGGACTACTGCCGGATGATTCTCGTGGCTTCAATCACCAGTCAAACAGGGACTCTGTCCTGAGTCCACAGACACCTCATACAAGTCTGTAGGACAAACGGTTCACTAGTTAGTCAAAAGGGGCGTGGCTACTCAAAGGGGGCGTGGCTTCAATCACCAGTCGAACAGGGACTCTGTCCTGAGTTCACAGACACCTCATACAAGTCTGTAGGACAAACGGTTCACTAGTTAGTAAAAGGGGCGTGGCTTATCAAAAGGGGCGGGGTTATCAATCAACAGTTAGACAGGGACGCCATGCTGAGTAATCTGACACCTCATACAAATTTCTAGGACAAACGGTTCATTAGTTAAGAAAGGGGGCGTGGCTAATCAAAAAGGGCGGGAATTTATGAAATATTGTTATGTAGACAATCAGTGATGAGCCATCATCATGTCTGACAAGTTTGAGGCAGATTGGACAATGTATGGTCAAGTTAAGAGTTAACTGTTTTCAGTTAAAATGTCTGTGTTGGAGGAGGGGAGAGGGAGGGGGGGGAGCTTTGGTAGCTAAGCAACCACGTGGCCAGGTGGAGTCGACCAATCAGAGCAGAGCAATCAACAGAAACTAACTGTCACTGACAATGCTTTGCTAAAGTGAGCAGCCAGAGGTGGACAAACTGAAAATTCTGGCCTCGAACAGAAAGCATTTTTGGCAAAACCATAACACCTATCACTAATCTGACTTCACTTTGAGCGTCCTGAGTTCTTCCTGAACGTCTACATATATTTTTTTTTAAGAAAAATGAAAAAATAGCTTTGTTAGAGCGATTTAAAAAAACTCTTACATCTGATTTTTTCAAAAATCCTCACGTGTTTTTAATATGGGACTCAATGGGGCAGTTGATGCGTTTTGGTGGCACTTCTCTGTGTCCTGCGCCCAAACTATAACTCTGACAGCTTTACCAGAGGATTGTGAGTGAGAAGACAAATTTTCCTCCGTTTCTATGTATAAATTATTTCTGTAGAGTGGAATTTGCGGCCTGGAGCGCAGTTTTCAAATGTATTTTTTGACAATTCCTTCTCTCCCTCTCCACTCTGCTTGATGACATCACCGCTCTAGAGTCTGAACATTCCGCGCAATACACACACATGGGAAAATCTCCCTCCCCATTAGTTTGGAAAAAATGAAATGTTTTCGCACTTCGTGCGAAAACTATACGTGCAATCGCTTTGAAATTTCACAGGACTAGAGTTAAATTCAGGCCCTACAACTTTCTAAATGGGTTCGGAATTTTACGAGCAACGGTTTGCGAATGGTGAGGCCCCAAAGTTGGCGCAATGCGTTCCGGATGGGCCGAAAAGTGCACGTTTGTGCACGTTGTGCGAAAACGTGCGCGCCGATCGCTAATAAAAGTCATTCCACACGATTCCCGATTAGGGCGCAACTTTTGACGTTTTTACTTTTCGCGATTTCTCAAAGCTGCGAGACTAGTTACGCGCCAAAGTTTTTACGGAAGAATAATCTATAATAATAATAATAACTAGAAACAAAATTCCAGGGAAATTTTGGAGTGCCACGGGACTACTGCCGGATGATTCTCGTGGTTTAAATCAGCAGTTAAACAGGGACTCTGTCCTGAGTTCACAGACACCTCATACAAGTCTGTAGGACAAACGGTTCACTAGTTAGTAAAAAGGGGCGTGGCTACTCAAAGGGGGCGTGGCTTCAATCACCAGTCAAACAGGGACTCTGTCCTGAGTTCACAGACACCTCATACAAGTCTGTAGGACAAACGGTTCACTAGTTAGTAAAAAGGGGCGTGGCTACTCAAAGGGGGCGTGGCTTCAATCACCAGTCAAACAGGGACTCTGTCCTGAGTCCACAGACACCTCATACAAGTCTGTAGGACAAACGGTTCACTAGTTAGTAAAAGGGGCGTGGCTACTCAAAAGGAGCGGGGTTATCAATCAACAGTTAGACAGGGACGCCATGCTGAGTAATCTGACACCTCATACAAATTTCTAGGACAAACGGTTCATTAGTTAAGAAAGGGGGCGTGGCTAATCAAAAAGGGCGGGAATTTATGAAATATTGTTATGAAGGCAATCAGTGATGAGCCATCATCATGTATGACAAGTTTGAGGCAGATTGGACAATGTATGGTCAAGTTAAAAGAGTTAACTGTTTTCAGTTAAAATGTCTGTGTTGGAGGAGGGGAGAGGGAGGGGGGGGGAGCTTTGGTAGCTAAGCAACCACGTGGCCAGGTGGAGTCGACCAATCAGAGCAGAGCAATCAACAGAAACTAACTGTCACTGACAATGCTTTGCTAAAGTGAGCAGCCAGAGTTGGACAAACTGAAAATTCTGGCCTCGAACAGAAAGCATTTTTGGCAAAACCATAATACCTATCATTGATCCGACTTCACTTTGAGCGTCCTGAGTTCTTCCTGAACGTCTACATATATTTTTTTTTAAGAAAAATGAAAAAATAGCTTTGTTAGAGCGATCTAAAAAAACGGTCAAATCTGATTATTTCAAAAATCCTCGTGTGTTTTTAATATGGGACTCAATGGGGCAGTTGTTGCGTTTTGGTGGCACTTCTCTGTGTCCTGCGCCCAAACTATAACTCTGACAGCTTGACCAGAGGATTGTGAGTGAGACCACAAATTTTCCTACATTTCTATGTACAAATTATTACTGTAGAGTGAAATTTGCGGCCTGGAGCGCAGTTTTCAAATTTATTTTTTGACAATTCCTTCTCTCCCTCTCCACTCTGCTTGATGACATCACCAGTCTAGAGTCTGAACATTCCGCGCAATACACACACATGGGGAAATCGCCCTCCCCATTAGTTTGGAAAAATGGAAATGTTTTCGCACTTCGTGCGAAAACTATACGTGCAATCGCTTTGAAATTTCACAGGACTAGAGTTAAATTCAGGCCCTACAACTTTCTAAATCGGTTCGGAATTTTACGAGCAACGGTTTGCGAATGGTGAGGCCCCAAAGTTTGCGCAATGCGTTCCGGATGGGCCGAAAAGTGCACGTTTGTGCACGTTGTGCGAAAACGTGCGCGCCGATCGCTAAAAAAAGTCATTCCACACGATTCCCGATTAGGGCACAACTTTTGACGTTTTTACTTTTTGTGATTTCTCAAAGCTGTGAGACTAGTTACGCGCCAAAGTTTTTACGGAAGAATAATCTATAATAAATAAATATACTAGAAACAAAATTCCAGGGAAATTTTGGAGTGCCACGGGACTACTGCCGGATGATTCTCGTGGTTTAAATCACCAGTCAAACAGGGACTCTGTCCTGAGTCCACAGACACCTCATACAAGGCTATAGGACAAACGGTTCACTAGTTAGTAAAAGGGGCGTGGCTACTCAAAGGGGGCGTGGCTTCAATCACCAGTAAAACAAGGGCTCTGTCCTGAGTTAGCAGACACCTCATACAAGTTTCTAGGACAAACGGTTCATTAGTTAGTAAAAGGGGCGTGGCTAATCAAAAGGGGCGGGGTTATCAATCAACAGTTAGACAGGGACGCTATGCTGAGTAATCTGACACATCATACAAGTTTCTAGGACAAACGGTTCATTAGTTAAGAAAGGGGGCGTGGCTAATCAAAAAGGGCGGGAATTTATGAAATATAGTTATGTACAACTGGTCAGTGATGAGCCATCATCATGCATGACAAGTTTGAAGCAGATTGGACAATGTACGGTCAAGTTATAAGGTCTCGTGTTTAATGAAAGAACGCCATGTCTGTTCAGTGAGAATGACTGTGTTGGAGGAGGGGGGGGGGGGGGGGGGGGGTAGGAGGTTGGGGGAGGCTTTGGTAGCTAAGCAACCACGTGGCCAGGTGGAGTCGACCAATCAGAGCAGAGCAATCAACTGAAATGAACTGAAGGTGGAGACAGTTCTGCCACACTGAGCAGCCAGAGGTGGACAAACTGAAAATTCTGGCCTCGAACAGAAAGCATTTTCGGCAAAACCATAATACCTATCACTGATCCGACTTCACTTTGAGCGTCCTGAGTTCTTCCTGAACGTCTACATATATTTTTTTTTAAGAAAAATGAAAAAATAGCTTTGTTAGAGCGATCTAAAAAAACGGTAAAATCTGATTATTTCAAAAATCCTCGTGTGTTTTTAATATGGGACTCAATGGGGCAGTTGATGCGTTTTGGTGGCACTTCTCTGTGTCCTGCGCCCAAACTAAAACTCTGACAGCTTTACCAGAGGATTGTGAGTGAGACCACAAATTTTCCTAGGTTTCTATGTACAAATTATTACTGTAGAGTGAAATTTGCGGCCTGGAGCGCAGTTTTCAACTTTATTTTTTGACAATTCCTTCTCTCCCTCTACACTCTGCTTGATGACATCACCAGTCTAGAGTCTGAACATTCCGCGCAATACACACACATGGGAAAATCTCCCTCCCCATTAGTTTGGAAAAATGGAAATGTTTTCGCACTTCGTGCGAAAACTATACGTGCAATCGCTTTGAAATTTCACAGGACTAGAGTTAAATTCAGGCCCTACAACTTTCTAAATCGCTTCGGAATTTTACGAGCAACGGTTTGCAAATGGTGAGGCCCCAAAGTTGGCGCAATGCGTTCCGGATGGGCCAAAAAGTGCACGTTTGTGCACGTTGTGCGAAAACGTGCGCACCGATCGCTAAAAAAAGTCATTCCACACGATTCCCGATTAGGGCGCAACTTTTGACGTTTTTACTTTTCGCGATTTCTCAAAGCTGTGGGACTAGTTACGCGCCAAAGTTTTTACGGAAGAATAATCTATAATAAATAATAAACATGAGCAATAATAAGAGATGCCTCGTGCTTCGCACGAGGCACTCATCCTCACTGCTTGCAGTGAAGATGAGTGCCTCGCTGCTCAGCCGTGGCACTAACTAGAAACAAAATTCCAGGGAAATTTTGGAGTGCCACGGGACTACTGCCGGATGATTCTCGTGGATTAAATCACCAGTCAAACAGGGACTCTGTCCTGAGTTCACAGACACCTCATACAAGTCTGTAGGACAAACGGTTCACTAGTTAGTAAAAAGGGGGCGTGGCTACTCAAAGGGGGCGTGGCTTCAATCACCAGTCAAACAGTGACTCTGTCCTGAGTTCACAGACACCTCATACAAGTCTGTAGGACAAACGGTTCACTAGTTAGTAAAAGGGGCGTGGCTTATCAAAAGGGGCGTGGCTTCAATCACCAGTCAAACAGGGACTCTGTCCTGAGTCCACAGACACCTCATACAAGTCTGTAGGACAAACGGTTCACTAGTTAGTAAAAAGGGGCGTGGCTACTCAAAGGGGGCGTGGCTTCAATCACCAGTCAAACAGGGACTCTGTCCTGAGTTCACAGACACCTCATACAAGTCTGTAGGACAAACGGTTCACTAGTTAGTAAAAAGGGGCGTGGCTACTCAAAGGGGGCGTGGCTTCAATCACCAGTCAAACAGGGACTCTGTCCTGAGTCCACAGACACCTCATACAAGTCTGTAGGACAAACGGTTCACTAGTTAGTAAAAAGGGGCGTGGCTACTCAAAGGGGGCGTGGCTTCAATCACCAGTCAAACAGGGACGCTGTCCTGAGTTCACAGACACCTCATACAAGTCTGTAGGACAAACGGTTCACTAGTTAGTAAAAGGGGGCGTGGCTAATCAAAAAGGGCGGGAATTTATGAAATATTGTTATGTAGACAATCAGTGATGAGCCATCATCATGTATGACAAGTTTGAGGCAGATTGGACAATGTATGGTCAAGTTAAAAGAGTTAACTGTTTTCAGTTAAAATGTCTGTGTTGGAGGAGGGGAGAGGGAGGGGGGGGGAGCTTTGGTAGCTAAGCAACCACGTGGCCAGGTGGAGTCGACCAATCAGAGCAGAGCAATCAACAGAAACTAACTGTCACTGACAATGCTTTGCTAAAGTGAGCAGCCAGAGGTGGACAAACTGAAAATTCTGGCCTCGAACAGAAAGCATTTTCGGCAAAACCATAATACCTATCACTGATCCGACTTCACTTTGAGCGTCCTGAGTTCTTCCTGAACGTCTACATATATTTTTTTTTAAGAAAAATGAAAAAATAGCTTTGTTAGAGCGATCTAAAAAAACGGTAAAATCTGATTATTTCAAAAATCCTCGTGTGTTTTTAATATGGGACTCAATGGGGCAGTTGTTGCGTTTTGGTGGCACTTCTCTGTGTCCTGCGCCCAAACTAAAACTCTGACAGCTTTACCAGAGGATTGTGAGTGAGAAGACAAATTTTCCTCCGTTTCTATGTATAAATTATTACTGTAGAGTGAAATTTGCGGCCTGGAGCGCAGTTTTCAAATTTATTTTTTGACAATTCCTTCTCTCCCTCTCCACTCTGCTTGATGACATCACCGCTCTAGAGTCTGAACATTCCGCGCAATACACACACATGGGAAAATCGCCCTCCCCATTAGTTTGGAAAAATGGAAATGTTTTCGCACTTCGTGCGAAAACTATACGTGCAATCGCTTTGAAATTTCACAGGACTAGAGTTAAATTCAGGCCCTACAACTTTCTAAATCGGTTCGGAATTTTACGAGCAACGGTTTGCGAATGGTGAGGCCCCAAAGTTGGCGCAATGCGTTCCGGATGGGCCAAAAAGTGCACGTTTGTGCACGTTGTGCGAAAACGTGCGCTCCGATCGCTAATAAAAGTCATTCCACACGATTCCCGATTAGGGCGCAACTTTTGACGTTTTTACTTTTCGCGATTTCTCAAAGCTGCGAGACTAGTTACGCGCCAAAGTTTTTACGGAAGAATAATCTATAATAATAATAATAATAATAAACATGAGCAATAATAAGAGATGCCTCGTGCTTCGCACGAGGCACTCATCCTCACTGCTTGCAGTGAAGATGAGTGCCTCGCTGCTCAGCCGTGGCACTAACTAGAAAATTTCTAAAGAAATTTTGATTGTGTGCTTGCCTCTGGACTGTGACTCTCGTGGCTTATCAAAAGGGGCAGGGATTAAACAGGGACTTTCTGCTGAGTGCACTGACACCTCGTACAAGTCTCTAGGACAAACGGTTCACTAGTTAGTAAAATGGGCGTGGCTTATCAAAAGGGGCGGGGTTATCAATCACCAGTTAAACAGGGACTCTATGCCGAGTAATCTGACACCTTATACAAGTTTCTAGGACAAACGGTTAATTGGTTATGAAAGGGGGCGTGGCTAATCAAAAAGGGCGGGAATTTATGAAATATTGTTATGTATAAGTGGTCAGTGATGAACCATCATCATGCTTGGCAAGTTTGAGGAAGATTGGACAATGTATGGTCAAGTTATAAGGTCTCATGTTTTATGAAGAACAACATGTCTGTTTACTTAGAGTAAACTGACAGTCATCAGTTAGAATGTCTGTGTTGGAGGAGGGAGGGGGGGGGGCTTTGGTAGCTAAGCAACCAGGTGGCCAGGTGGAGTCAACCAATAAGAGCAGAGCAATCAACTGAAATTAACTGCTGTTGGAGAAAGTTCCGCAGACAGAGGTGGACAAACTGAAAATTCTGGCCTTGAACAGAAAGCATTTTTGACAAAACCATAATACCTATCATTGATCCGACTTCACTTTGAGCGTCCTGAGTTCTTCCTCAACGTCTACATTTTTTTTTTTTAAGAAAAATGAAAAAATAGCTTTGTTAGAGCGAATTCAAAAAACTCTTACATCTCCTTTTTTGAGATATCATCCTGCGTTTTTAATATGGGAGCCAATGAGGCTGTTTTTGGGTTTTGGTGGTGCATCTCTGCATCTCACGCCTAAACTACAACTCTGACAGCTTTACCAGAGGATTGTGAGTGAGAGGACAAATTTTCCTACGTTTCTATGTATAAATTATTTTTGTAGAGTGAAATTTGCGGCCTGGAGCGCAGTTTTCAAATTTATTTTTTGACAATTCGTTCCCTCCCTCTACACTCTGTTTGGTGACATCACCACTCTGGACTCTCCATAGGGTTACATTGGGGGGATTTTTTGACGTGTTTTTGCCCAATAATTTGAAAACCGTTTGTCGAAACCCTTATAAAAGTCATAGCACACTTGTCATGGGCGAGCCCGTCGGTTTGATACCTTTTTTGTGTATGTGCGGCCAAAACTCTGGGAGGAGTAGTCGACCGAAAAATGACACGGAAGAAACGGAAGAAAAATAAGAATAAGCCCGGTGAATAGTAGTTAGTGTGCTTTTGCAAGCAAGCACACAAAATAATAATAATAAACATGAGCAATAATAAGAGGCAGAGGCAGACCGCACGAGGCAGTCATCCTCACTGCTTGCAGTGAAGATGAGTGCCTCGCTGCTCAGCCGTGGCACTAATAAGCCCACGGAATAACAATTAGTGTGCTTTTGCAAGCAAGCACACAAAATAATAAACATGAGCAATAATAAGAGATGCCTCGTGCTTCGCACGAGGCACTCATCCTCACTGCTTGCAGTGAAGATGAGTGCCTCGCTGCTCAGCCGTGGCACTAATAAGCCCACGGAATAACAATTAGTGTGCTTTTGCAAGCAAGCACACAAAATAAGCCCGGTGAAGAGTAGTTAGTGTGCTTTTGCAAGCAAGCACACAAAATTACTCGTTGTCAAATGTCCTGACACGTTTATAAGATAATAACAGCAGAAGAGGAGCTTTAGTTTGAATGTCGAGTCTCTGTGAGCTGCTGTTGTCTTTGGCATGGAGGTCCTTGTGGCCCGTTGTAGACAATAATGTTTTATTTAACAAAATATAACCGAATTTATGAGTTTGCAAGATATAACTACAGACATTATCGTAATCTTCCGTCGCTATGACTACAAACATGAGTTAACGTTAGCATCAGCAAACATTATAAGTAAATGTATCAAGGTTAGCCACCTTTGGTAAAGGAGTGGAGTTATGATATGGAGGCCTTTAGTGCGTCATCAAGCCCTGATTTTAGACACGGCAAAAAAAAAGAATGGCCAAGCCTGTATAAATGAAGAAATGTGTAAAAAAAAAATGGTGCAATGAGTCCCATCATTAAGACTGCTGTTCTCTTTTTTTTTTACCAAGGTCCATTTTCATTCCACTTCTGGCTGAATGCCAACAGCGGTGCACATGAGAGCAGATCTCTGCATGGCAGAACACACAAACACAAGATTTATTCTCCATAGTTTGTTTTGCATGAACATTTTGAGAGAGACAGAGAGCCAGGGTGACAGCAGCAGACAGTCAGTAGAGAAGTTAGATCAGATTAGATATCAGCTTTCAGCATTTCAGAGCAGAGAATACTGACCATCTTTTCACCATTTTAAAATGAAATTTGATTATTTTTTTCTGATTCAAATTTAGCTGGGTGTTTAATGACACATTCTTCTTTGGTGTGGAAAGCTCAGATCACATATATATTTTTGCTTTACCAGGACATTAAGGTGTAACATCCGTCAGCCTAAATGTAGGTTCATACTAATGTAGTCACTCAAGTTTTATACCACAGCTTCCTCATTCAAGTTAAGATGATATACACTTCTCTTTCTATTTTCTGAAACGTACATGATAATGAATCAACCCGTACAGAGGAATAATTTGCTGCTCACAAATGTCTTTTCGTTCTTGTCCGAGAAGTGAATCCTTTTTATTTTGAATAATACAAAGATAAAGAAGATAAGTCATCAGTCATCATCAGTGTCAACACTGAGATGAACTTGAGAAACACAATATTCTACTCAAACATCAGAATAATTTGTCATCTCGTGGTTCACTAAATTGAGAAATACTTAAAATTGTAACAAAAGGGAATGGCTTGAGAACCAAAACATAATTATTAATTGAAGAAAAACTAACAAACAAAATATACTTTTGACTGAAAATAGGCTTTGAGTTGCTATGACTTACATAGAAAACTTTTTCGAAGACCAAAAACACATGAATAAACATGCATGCTACTTTTGGTTATCCTGCTGATGATGCAGTGACACCAAGGGGATCAGGGAAACAACCTACCCTCATGAACTCATCTTACCAAATAAGAATGATATATTTAATAATAAATGGTGGCATGGTCGCTGTTTTAAACACATAAATAAGGTTGTCAAATTAAAGTACTTGGTTAAGTTTAGGCATCAAAACCACTTGGTTGAGGCTGGGAGGAAGATCAGGGTTTGGGTTGAAACATATAATATTATAATATGGTAATATAATAAATACTGAACAAAGTTATGTAGGTGATGTAGAAAGTTATTTATTGAAGTTCATTTACAGCTTAACTTTAAATAAAAATGCTGCCACGATTAGTGGTCTACTGTTACAAAGTCCTGTCTTTGTTTGATCCATCCACCCTAAATGGACTTTCTTATCCTTTATACTACATTGCCTCAGTTACTTCTTTCTGCTTGTCATATTAACTGTGGCCACTAGAGGTCCCTGCCTCACACAAACATAAAAATGGGTCGTAATAACCTCAGAATCCTGGCTAACAATTACCTGGGTTATCCGTTAATTATTATTCTTTGTTTGTATAACTACAAACAACGAATGAGACGGGCTTGATGGAAGTGAAGCCTAAAGAAACAAAGAGCACTTTAGCACAGTCTATTGACTTCCTATAGCCAGAGCAGCCTGACAGTTTCTCTTTACTTTTCTTAAGGATGTGGCTATGAACAGATTATCCACACACACATTTAGGTTTATAGACTACACATCAGCACAAGTACAGGACAGGAGTGTAACGTCCTGTAGGTGCAGCAATAGATCACACAGATCATCAGGACATTTAAACTTTTATTCCCTCTCTACATCACTGAACTCCCTCAGGACCACCATACTTCACTTGAACTCTCTTGAACTACAAGGCCAGGTTTCTGGGGCCACAACAAGATCATATAAAGATTATATTTTTCAGAAAGAAGATTTTTGATTTCCATAATTCTCCATAATCAAACAAAATCAGGGCTCCAGTCTTGTAAACAGTATTATTTTGGGAAGCTGTCAGTTTATGCATCCATGAACAGATTATTCCTTTTTTCTATTAGTACCCTTTTTGTAGCGTTATTGCATGCTTGCTAACATCAAACTTAATTAAACATTAAAATAGGCAGAACTAAAACAGAGCCATTGATGCATGTTGTTATGCACAGAGAACATGACGTGCAGGCTTTTGAGAAGTGCTAATAAATACATATAAAATCATTGCAGCATGTTTAGGGAGCCATACAGTCATACCGCTTTGCATTTCCCAGGCCACATTGGGACATTTTCTCCAGTTTGAACTCTCCTCTTCTTTATGAGACTTTCAGTTTATACCAAGGCAGGTAGGTATGTTTCTGAAGGATGAGAGAAGCTGTTTGAAGCCGCCATGACTGACGCCAGTCCTCACACAGTCACTGATAATTCAGTCGTCCCACTTCAACCCTTTTCACAATTGTGCCTCTGGTTATGAAATGACCAAAGATGCGTTGGCCATTCATGGTTATCTCACCTCTACGTCTTCACCGTCATTCCTGCTCTTTCCATTTCATCTGCTCTCCCCTCCTTCCTCCTCTCATACGTAGTGATTAACCAAACCATTCTCCTCTCCTCGGTAATGTGTCTCAACAAGCAAGGAGGAAATGAGAGAATATTATCTCCGTCCTCCGCCGGCTTTGACGGCGCTCGTCGTTCAAATACACTCTTTCACCATCCGCTGACAACGCCGCGCTTCTGCTTTGTGCGTGTGCCGTAGTGTCACAGATAAGGAAAGGCTTGTCAGGGCAGCTCATGTGAATGCTGCCATTTGACTCTGCAACACAATGACTCAACCACTGTAATACTGTCATACAAGTAAAGGGACAATGTGTTTATTTATCAATAATGTCTCATTCGTGCTGTACATCCTCCTAGATGTTGCTCACGGTAACGGCGGTAAAATCAGCGAGACACCTGAAGGCAAAGAAAACAAGTTTACAGATTCGATCACCAGCCAGTTGGAGCAAGAGGGCTGTGCGTCCACGTTTCTCTGCTGACGCCACTTCAGTAGTGGTCATTTTACTTACCTGGCAGATGGAAAATGGATGAGCACTTAATTTTAAGACACTCAGAGGACATCCCCATGCTCTGTGAAGATATTTTGTGATTGCATTTTCCCGTCTTACTATTGTAATGTTTCGACTGTCATAGCTCATGCACTTCATGTGAAAAAATTAAATATATATACATATATATTTTTTCTTCATAGATAAACATCTATTTATTCATTATAAAACTTAATGTTGAATGTGGGCGTCCAGTCCATTCAGACTTATTTACGTCACTGCTTATGGCTCAAACACTAGTGGTTTCCCTTATCTATCCTGGATGAGTCAATCGGACCGTTCTTGGAAGTAGATTGTGCCATATCTTCCTTCTGGTGCTGGCTCTTTATTCTGTTGGCTCCGAGTCTGGCCCATCTTCTGTAAACTCACTTTAGTTCTCAGAATTGATTTCCACATTGTCTTCCTCCTTTGACACACTCTTGTATTATTGGCTGGGAGGTTCTCAGAGCACACAGGCTTTTGCTCACATTGCTGGAAGACGATGCTGGTGGCTGCTCCACCACGTACCACTCAGAAGCAAGGTTATTATAGTTAACAGAAACCAAATAATGGAAACTAGAATTGAAAAAAACATTTGCTTCAACTGAAATAAAAATAAAAACAAGAGTTTTTAATAAAACACAACTAACTGAAACTGTATTGTGTGGTTACAAAACTAACTAAAATTATAGTGAAAATGTTTTCATTTTCGTCTTTGTCAACGGTTTTCATACATAATCCATTGTTTCTATTTCTCCACTGCTGAGTGTGTGTATTCCTGCTTTGTGGGCTTCCAGGAGAAGCGCGATATGAAATGACCGTAGTGACACCATATTGGCTGTAAAGAGCAACTTCTCAGCTTTTAGAAAACATTGGACTTTTCTCGTTAGCACAAACCGTTTAGTTTTTATGGTAAAAGTGTCGCCGGCGCAACACTCAACAGTCTTCTATTCAACCATGATATTACAAATCAAAATTATTTTTTACACTACACACTACACACACAGAATACATGTAGGGAACACTGCATAATCCTTTTTGGTTGATATGAAACATATTTATTTAGTTCCAACTAAATGGCTGCTGGTTAGTGAACATGCAGGAACACATGTTAATATGTTTACTGAGACTGGGATGTTTACACTCCAACCAAAATGCAAAACACCCGGAACTGTAAGAGTTAATAACCTTATTGGGGCAGATTGATAAACCAAAGGAAATAAAGACAACATTTATTATGACCTCTTTGATGTCACACCCAACACAAAGCCCATTACAAAAAGACTAAAACTAACACTAAAACTAATACAAACTAGACTAAAACTAAGCATTTTCAAAAAAATAAAAACTAAACTAAAAGTAGCAAAGTCACTCTAAAAACTAACTGAATTTGAAAACAAAAATCACAAAGAAATTAAAACTAATGAATGTGTGTGAATGTGTTTCAATAGTTTACATTGCTGTGGTTCTTCTTTTCTTCTGTTAACAAAAAATAAAGATGGCTTCAGGTTAAAAATCATCATCTCCGGTAAACTAGAGTTGCCACTTCACGGTGTTATGCTTCCACCAACCAGCCAAGTTGCAGTTTATATTAATGTTTGGATTCATATGTAGCCATGACAGCAGACAATGCTTTAAATATGAATGTTGCTGCAAAGAAGAAACAAAATTTAAAACGAAGATGCTTCACAGATCAAACAGACCAAACAATCACTGGTTTCTAAGTAGACACCCCAGATTGTTGTCACCATTTCAGTGTCCAACTAAATGTCTCCCTTGTTCCAGTGTTATGGCGTGAAATGAGCAGAAAAGTGGCTTTGCAGAACATAGTGACATTGTGAAGTTGACCTTTGACCTTTTGGGTTTTAAATTGCATCACTTCATTACTTAAGCCAGTTAGTCTTTTGTGTGAAATACTGTAAAATTAGTCAATGAATTCTTGAGTTTGGGCCACGTTTTTTTTTTTTTTTTTTATCTCCAGTGACTTTTGACCATCAACTTCTAGTTCATCCGTAAATCCAAAGTGGATGTTTGTGACAAATTCGAAGAAATACCCTTCTGGCATTCCTGAGATAACATTCACAAGAAAGTTACAAATATGAGGTCACAGTAACCTTAATTAATCCTTTAGTTGTAGACATTTACTCCAAATTTCCAGAAATTCCAGATGTTTCAGAGAAAAATACCCCTGAAAAATGTAAACCCTAAGATAGGACAATTAGCTTAACAGGCATTTAGTAATACATTTCAAAGAGTCATTCTAACCAAAATATTATACAAAAAAAGTGTATGGTATCAGATAATGCAGGCACTTTTGGTTTAACCTGTTCACATTTTGAGGGATCTGTTAACATAGTCACCAAGGGCAATACTGAAAATATAGTGAGGAAAAGAGAAACTACTTTAATGAGCCTTCCCTCTTTTTTCTGTTATGCAGCTAATTTCTCATTAGCTACCTCCTCACTACAAACCTTTCTGCCACTCAGTTCGTTAAAAAAATCTTTGCTTCACAAGTTTTAGGAGTTCTTGTGTGTTAATAAACCATAATAGCTTCATTGTCCACCTAGAAATCAGGCTGCATATTTCCTTAGAGAGGTTCAGTCTCATTTGTTTGAGCTGACGTGATGAATGAGCTCTCTGTGGATTTTGCAGTGGAAACCTCCAGGCTCTGGACCGTGCATTTCATACCAGCCGTTCTATGGTTTTTGAAAGCGCTAGGTATAGAGGCACCACCTCTCAGAGTAGCAGGTATAGCAGAGTATATAATACACGAGCTGAGGGGTGAGGTGAAAGTCACGGATGCAACCTGCAAAATAATTGACGATGTATTTGACAACGATTACGCCAGAGTGTCACTGTTGAGAGGTCTCACAAACTACTGGAAGGAGGGAACGGCAGGGGATGTGTAAACGAAATCTGCTAAAAAACTGTGTACTAAACAAAGGGACGTTGTTATTTAGAGTGTTGTGGTTAATTAGAGTGATGTGACAGGTTTTTTATTTTTTATTATTAGTTTTTTCTAGCATTTCTTGTTACTAGTAGTAGTGTGGTGTGTCAAAAAGTTTCTTTTTTTTCTTTTTAATTATTTACTGAATGCAGCTGTGTAATCAGGACTATACCCTTTTACTTTATTATTTTCTTCATAATGTTCTTGTGTGGCTGTGTGTGAATAAAAAAGATTGTTGCAATTACATTTGACTCATTTGTGTAACACGCTAGTCATGGAAAGTACACTGCAGAAAATATACTCTGATCACACCGTCCCGGCTGGTCTAGCCAGTGTGAAAAAACTCTGCGATGCAGCAGGAGAAGCGTTGGGGGTGAAACCAGACATGGAGACAGTCAGGCGCTTTTTGCATGGCCAGTATGCTTACACACTGCATGCTAGAGCCGGCAAACATTTTCCTAGAAATAGAGTTCTTGTCAGCGGCATTGATAAACAGTTTCAGGCTGACCTAGTGGATATGGGTGAATATTCTACAGAAAACGACAATGTGCGTTATTTACTAACAACGAGCCGTATGAAGTGGGAATTATTGAAGTACAATTCCTAGAATTTGGACTAGTTTTCCCAAACAGGATGCAGAACTGGATGTTTATGATCCCAAATCACGCCGTGTTATACCTATTAACATTCCTGTGGGTTGTTATGATTATATACCGCACATATTAAAAGAAATTAATTCAAGATGTATTATGCATCCTATGATAAAGTCTTTGAATATGCAGTATGACAACATTACCAATAGGGTTTATGTACAAGGTGTAGAAGGAACAAGTATCCTTATAAGGGGTAGACTGGCAGAAATACTCGGCTTTAACCCTGGTGAAATGTTCACAATTTCATCATCAGAGGAGGCGAGAAATCAGAATAAAACTACGTCGTCGATATTAAAAGCAAGTGGTCCAAAAGCTGCAGATATCCATGGCGGCCTGTACAATATATTCATATACACTGACATTGTAGATTATCAAATTGTCGGTGACAGCTACGTTCCACTACTCAGGTGTATAAATATTGCCGACGAAGCACGCAGCATCCCCATTTTATCATTTGACCGTCCACACTACGCACCCGTCTGTAAAGCAGCGATCGATGATATTGAGATTTCGTTAAAAAACGATCAAAATCAACACATACCGTTTGTGTACGGTAAAGTGATAGTGAAATTACACTTCAGACCTATAAAGCAGCGTTTCTAGGTGTGAAAGGGTTGGGGAAAAGCAGAAAAAAAATGACACACATTCCATACAGGAGCGATGATAATCGCTATATTACATATTATGTTAATCAGGCAGGAGGCGACTTGCCAGGATTCATCGGGGGGAGCACTCAGTATGGAAACGGACTGGGGGGGATTTTTCGCAGTTTATTTAGATTTGCTGTACCCCTGTTGAAAAGAGGATTCAGTATAGCTAAACCTCATTTAAAAACAGCAGCAACCAGTATTGTGGGAGATGTGGTGTCGAACATTGCAAGAAATACAGTGGTGGGCAAGCAGGAGGGAAGCGGCCTGTTTACGTATAATTCTAGAGGGGTGAAAAGACCCCCCCGCGGAAGCTCGAGTAACAAGACTTCTAAAAGCCGTAAATTGTCAACTAAAACAAGAAAAGTCGTCAGAAAGAAGTCGAACACCAAAGGAGGAGGAGGAAGAGCTTCTGGCAAGCGCTCCAGGTCTATCTTACAGGATATATTTTAAACAACTATTACTTTTGTCATCGGCAAATAGACATGTCACTCATTCATAATCAGTCGGCGGAATGTGTGAAAACAGAACTGGATCTGTTTACAGTACCGTACACGCAGACATCCATAGAAAAATCCACATTTGTGGAAATTCCACCGGTTTCAGCTATAACAGACACAGGACCTATTGAGTTTTATGTATCGGCCAGTGGTGAGGATTACATCGATTTGAACGATACGTACATACTCACAAAAGTCAAGATTACCAAGGCAGATGGGACAAATCTGCCTAACGATGCAGATGTGGGTTTTACAAACTATCCAGGATGTACGCTTTTCTCACAGGTTGATATAATGTTGGGAGATAGACTTATAACGCAGTCTTCCAACACCTATCCATATCGCGGAATAACTGAGTGTTTAATCAATTATGGAAAAGATACACTAGATACACAGTTTAGCACCGCACTATTCTGTAAAGATACGTGTAAAGAAATGAACATCACGGCCATAGACGGTGATAACCTGGGCTTAGTAGCAAGAGGGGAATGCACCAAAAATAGTAGAATTGTGGAATTAATTGCGCCTATACACGCAGATTTGTTTTTTCAAGAAAAACTGTTACTTAACGGGGTTGACCTATCTCTGAAGTTCATGCGATCGAAAGATGAGTTTTCTCTGATGACAGCAGGTCCAGAGCAGTACAGGGTCAAGATTATGGCAGCCAGCCTGTTTGTAAAAAAAGTTGCAGTCACGCCGACTGTCAGACTAGCACACAGCACGGCGCTACAACACAGTAATGCAAAATACACGATAGATAGAACAGCTTTAAAAACGTTCTCCATTCCAGCTGGTACAAGAGTGTGCAACCAGGAAAATCTATACATTGGACAGATCCCAAAATTTGTAATAATCGGGTTTGTCGATAACGAGGGTTATACAGGCAGCTATACAAAAAATCCTTTTAATTTTGAACACTACGACACAGAGTTTATCAGTGTGTATGCAGACGGTCAGTCCTATCCAGCTAAACCATTCCAACCTTATTTTCAAAGGGGGCAATACGTTAGAGAATATTATCAACTGACACAAGCCACTGGGAGTCATCTAAAAGACAGGGCTCTTGCTATAACCCGTGAAGATTTTGGGAATGGGTACACATTATTTTGTTTTAATCTTGAACCAGACGGCGGGTGTGCGGGAAATGTGTCATTAATTAAAACTGGTAACGTCCGTCTGGAAGTACGTTTTAGAGTCCCGCTGCCTCGCACCGTTAACCTGATTTGTTACGCAGTTTTTGACTCAGTCATTGAGATATCAAACAGGACACAGGTGCTTCTGGACTACTACTAAAAAACCACCATGAACACTGTGGAGTTAACTAGTGTTATGGTAAAAATAGTTAAAGGTACACATTTTCTGGGTGTTATGGCTTGTGACGAGCTCCCGAAGCAATCTGTGTGTAACTTACCCTGTATGATGATTGTAAACACAGACCCTTCTAACCAACCCGGTACACACTGGTTGGGAATTTACATCACAAAGGAACGACACGGATATTTCTTTGACAGTTTTGGCAACCCTCCAGACTACCTGAAATTTCCTACCGTGATAAACATGTTCCTCGAGAAAAATTGTGTGGAAATATTTTATTCCTGTAAACAGGTTCAGTGTTTTCTCTCAACAACCTGTGGTCAACATTGTGTGTTTTTCCTGTATCATGTGCAAAAGGGCATACCTTACGCCAGCCTGATTAATAATGTGTATAACTCTAATCCTATTTGTAATGATGCCATGGTCTGTCGTTTTGTTAACAAAATACAACCTGCAGCTGTATGTCATGATTATAATTTCCTGTGTGTACAATGTGGAAAATGACAATGTGTAACATCTATGAATTACAAATAAATTATACTCTGGAAACTATTTATTGTCACAGAAAGAATATTTATTTAAAATGTATGATGAAAAAAAAATCACAATTTTATTCGCATGTACATTATACATTATGGATAAAGAAATATCACATTTTCACACATTCAATAGCATTATGGATAAAGAAAAAATACAGGTTGGATAAAAAGAGAAAAAATCTTCATCATGAAGACATATGTACAATTTGTAATGAAAAGATCAAAAATCCAGCCATGCAGCAGCAGTATTTATCCTGTGTGACTTAGACCTCCGTGATTTAGCACTCTTTGATTTAGCACTCCTGATAGGGGTACTGTATTGTGAAATCTCACGGGGTATAAAACTATCATTAAAGTCAGACACAGTCCCGTTTTTATAATCAGCAATGCTTCTCCGCACCTGTGTGTTTGGAATAACTGATAACGGCAAATTTAACCCGGCCAAGGTTTTTAAAAACATAGTCCAACCTATAGGTCTTGAAACATCAGACACATTGTGTGTGGCTGTCACACTTTTTATCAAATCAAATACATGAGTGCCCCTGATGGGTTGCTTATTAATAACAACGTTTCCCTGATCGGTCCATGTTATCACATCTGGTACACGTGACAGAGCTTCTAAAATGTGCTCTGCATTTTTTCTGCTCTTTTTCGGGATGTGCCTCAATACATCCTTCACAATGGTGTCGTTTACAAGTGTCTCTCTAGCAATCGAATCGTCATCAGCTGTACCGGTAGTGTGGGGGACATCCTGAATACCATCTGTTACAGCATCACTCACAGAGGGAGGTAGTGGAGGTGTTACAATGTCACTCACAGAGGGAGGGAGTGGAAGTGTTAGAGCATCACTCACAGAGGGAGGTAGTGAAAGTGTTAAAGTAGAATTCTCCCGCTCGTCCTGTCTCACAAGTGAGAGATATCTCTGTAAAATACCGGTATACCGTTTGGCTTTTTCATAGCTGTTCAAGTCGGGTAATTGCAATACCTCAACCATGGCTTTGTCTAGAGTATTCTGTGCAACATGTCTGATGTCTCGTGGATTGTGCTGCTGTTGCTTTAATAAATCCAGCTGTTGTTGCGGGACCAAAAACATTTTATGCGTATGCTCCATATCACCTCCGGTTAATGAGACTCGCTATAAATGGTATTGCAGCTCCCAGTAATGGTAACAGAAAACCCCCCCCTGTTGATTAATGGTCTTCTTTTTCTTTATGAGTTTGGTATTCTTGCTTGCAATCAGCCTGATCACCGATTTTTTCTTCTTCAACTGTTTGTACTGCAATTCTGTCAGCGGTATGTTGCCTCTTAATACATTGAGTGCTATTTCACATAAGGCGTTGATAAAGTCTGTCCCAGCATTGGTGATAATAACCTTACGTGTGCTAGGATTCGATTTATATATGAGTTCTAGCAGCGCTAGATTTCTCTGCATGCGTGACGACATTCTAATCATTTATTTTTTTTTCTCCTTTCTTTTGGAATATAAACAACCTGATTCTCTGACAGCAAATTAGATCTGAGCCTTAAATGATCGGGAGTCTTGGCTTTATAATCTATAAGAAGATACCCGTATGGAATGCTGGTTGCATCATTAAATGCTTCTAAAAAATATTTGGCATGACCCGGAAACATTTGTCTACCTAAAAGTGAAATTTGATATTTGTCTCTAGGATTATTAAACATTACAAGGTAGTTTGTGTTTAAACTAATGGTCCGACTGGATTTACCCTGGATGAATAGATTCTGCACTAGATAAATACAGCTTAAATTTCTATGGTGAACATATTTTGTAAATACGTTCTGTACCTCTATGTTGTTACTGGCGTCATTCATTAAATCATCTATAATGAGTAAGTTGATTTTGTCTGGGGGCAGTAGCTCGTCGTCACACAACGAATCTGGCAATCCATCCACAAATTTGATATCTCTGATCTGTAGGAGTTGGTCATACAATGGTTGCCAACATGAGTAAATATAAACAATATTATCAATGTTATGTGAAATAATACCCGCAGCATTCTCAACAACATTCTTGACAAATACTGTCTTGCCACAGTTTGATGGTCCGCTTACAACCATACTAAAAGGATGCTGCAATTTACCGTCAAACTCTGGGTTTAATTTAAAGTCCATAGTGCAACTGTCTGGTATTGTCACACCCCTCACGCAGTTTCTTAACAAATGTGTCATTTCTTCAGATGACACCTCATTTTTATCACATTTAATAATGTCAGACACACCTCCCACGAGAGTTCTTGTATTCTAAATTTTGGGCCAAATCATTCCTTCTGATCAGCTTCAACAGCTCTAGGGTCGCCTCCACAGCCCCTTTTTTCCCATATTTCTTCAGGATAACATCTACTGTATCCATTCTGTCTGCATCCACCATCAGTGTCTTAGAGATTGCTGAAAAGCCTTCCAAGGCACCGTCCTGTTGCAGATACCACTTAAATTTCTTGAACTCTTCATTTGAAAAATTGTCCAATGTTTCAAGCAGATCCATGGAGGTCGCCATGTTTTCTTCTTCTTCTCACTGAAATATCATTAAAGAATTTTTATTTTATTTTTTTAAATACATGTGGAGGTGTTGTAATCTGACATAAAAAACAGTGATTTATTTTCAATATCCGTAAGGCAGTGTTGAATAATCAGGCAGCACCCTACGCTTGTTATACACAACCCGCACTTTTTTAACAACTCTGTCATTTTTAAGATGAAATTTTTTCTTATCACGCCTAATGGTGTCAGATGTTGCTGTTACATGCGCGGCTGTACTCTGGTCAGCTACAAAGGCCTGAACTAACCCTTTCAGGGTGTCATGGGTGACAATATTTGCATTTGCAGCATTTAGTGTCACTCCTTTACATTTTACATGAGTCTCGCCCCGGAGCGTGTGATACGCGTAGCATTTTGGTCCGCCTGACACAAATTCTGTGATGTAATCGCCTCCGGGCCCTGAGCCGTTTAACTCGTCAGTCAGATCACCGAGATACGGTCCTAGGGGTGGAATCCACTCACCTGGGAGCGATGTAAACACCACAGAGTCGGTGTCACAATACAAAACACGCTGCTGGAGTTTATCCAACAGCTCATACAGCATGAGCCGGGCGTACGCAGTTGTCATGGCACCAATAAACACATTCACATCCTTCACTCTGGACCCTCTAGCGTCTGCATGGCGCCACTGTACCATAGCCACATCGTCAGAGATGAAACAGAACTGCCTTACATCATAATGGTCACTAAACATCAGTGTTGTGAATCGGGCAGGATCTGTAATCAACTCACACGAAGGCATGTTGCCTCTCATACTGAACCGCCCCCACAGCGAATTCAGGAGTAAATTGTTACAGCTCCTGACCGCTTTGTTAACGCGGATCTTGGCAGGATCTAGCCTGATTCCCTCCTTATCAAGATAGTCAGCAATATAGCTTTCCTGCTCCAGAGGGGTTTTCACGTGTGGGGGGTATCCCGAGGCCTCCTGTTTACATTTTAGAAATGTTTTGACATACTCCTTAAACAGTGTATCTGTCTTGTTTGGGAAATGCCATACCTCATCAATGGAAACAATTTTGTAACCTTTCTCAACTGCTTTCGCAAGCTCAAAGGATACCCATGTACCCGAGACCTGTCTGTCTGTGTCACTGTGGTGACACACAGAGGTCTGGTTCAGTGTTTCAGCGCATGCTCTACACAGTGGAAACATGAGCTTTCCATGACACCTGTAAGGTAGTACAGGGTGATATAACCCTTTTGGAGGTTGTACAGTGCATTTGACAAAGCCGAAATAATTTTCAACCTTGTCAAAGTCTCTGTAGATTATTTCAGGGTGGCCAATAGGGTAGTCTTTCTTAGACTGGACAGTAGTCGAAATCGAAATAATGGATTTTTTCACCATTATCAGCCTTGTGGTACAGCTTCATGGCGTTTGTACGCCCACCAAAGAGTGCATTTCTGGGGTCCAGACGCTCAGGCTTTCTGTATGAGGCTAAAAATGCCATGACATCATTGTTTGTTGCACTTAAAACCCTCCACTCACACTCATCCATGCCATGATGCGTCTTGAGTGCAGTGATTTTTTCACAAAACGAGTGGTAAAGCTCTCCAAAGCTTGCTTTACACACAGGATTTGTATCACTCTGCACGTGACACTTCACACAGCCGTGGTAGAAGCATCCTGCAAATTCATTTGCGGTATTTGTGGAGGCACTGTAGCCATCCACGAAGAACGAGCCCACCTGCTGTTCGCCGCCACGGAGTGCGTGCTGTATCAGAATGTCATCAGTGTGTGCCACATATTCCAGCCACTGAATAGACACATCTGAATATGTCTTATTCTGCGTAATGTACGCACCATCGTACGTGAGCGCCAGTGTGTTTTTGGGCAGAAACAGTGTTTTGTAAACACCCATGCAGCTGGACGCCAGTGTTGTAAAAGCAAAGGCGTCCAGCTGCGTACGCTGTAGAAATGTCTCACGGTAAATGTTACATGCTTTACGCAGAACTTCAACATCGTTCACACAGTAACGGCGAATCTCTGTTTGGAAGTCAAATGTTCCTGTGCGGACCGTGTCATACCATGCATCGAATCTGGCTCTTTCACCATCGCTCATATTTTCATATCCATAATATTGAGGCGATGGATATGGGCCAATGTAAAATTCGTTGTCTCTGGTATTGAATTTGTGTGGAAAAAAGCCTTTTTCCATATCTTCAAAACCTAGAGCTGACGGAATTTTGGCCAAGCGCATGGGTAAGAAGCTGAATGAATCAAGCCACCGCTGTTGATAATGTGCATCGTGCATTAAAATCACTCTGCTCCCGCGCATCGTCACACTGGGGGTGATTCCACGTTTCACAAAATACTCCAGCACTATGTAGTTATCAAAGCCTGAGGCGTTGTGAGCTATGAATGTGTACCCCTTGAATTTTGGCCTTCTGTAGTGATGTATGAATGCAGAGACGCAATTACCAGTGTTGAAACAGAATTTGCTTCCGCTCATGTCCATAGCACACACAAAATTCGCTTCATGTCGACCATCATGGTATCTGGTCTCAAAATCGTAGATGATGTATTTTTCACTAAGTGTTTGTTTCTCTATGGGTTGTATGAAACATTGATGGGAAAGGTCCAATTTGGGCTCACGGCAGTGAGCGCACACAGCAGGTCTACAGGTGTGCGGGGATGTTTTTGTGCGCTTGTAGGTCTGACCACACAATTCACAGTATCTCATTGTCTCACAAGGAATCACACCGTGTGCATCTTCTAACTGTTTGTGTTTTTGATAACAGTGTTCAGATTTACATATGCGTTTACACGCGTCACATTTGCGAGTCTTGCCGGGGTGTTGCTGACACAATGTAAAGCACACGTTGCACCTGTGTCTACAGTTGTGGACTAGCGGGGTGTTGTATGGCACATAGCAATATTTACAGACATAACTAGCCCCGAAAAAGCCAGTCGGATTTTCTATCAAATAATAATGATGATCGTGTAAATAAAGCCATGTTGTCTGTGCATGTGGTGTATCATGTGTTTGAAAACACTGCAGCTTTTTAAGCCCTTCAGTGTGATGAAAAATTATAATCTTGATATTTAAATGCTTTTCAAATTTGCATACATCTTTAAAAGACACTGGAGTCATGTGATCGAGTCCTACAGCCGTATGCATGTGTCCGGCTCTTACTATTTTTCATGCTCGGACATTAATTTGTTTGTAGCGTGTGTGAGGCATAAACCGAAGCATAGACTGTTATCCACACTAGAATTGTTGGGGTTGTACAGGAATTTTCCCTTCTTTGATAGAATATCGTCATACAGCATGCTCCCCAGCTTGAGACGAGCTCCTCCACTCATATTCTGTGCCACGGAAACAACAAACTCTAACTCGTCATCTGCTAGGGAATCATCGTTGCTCTGTATTGCCTGCATCATCTCTTCCATAAAGAGGTCTGCATTGTAGTCTGTGTCCGCATTCAAAATTGCCTGGACATCGCAGGCTAGAGATGGCCCTCGTAAAACCACGTTTAATGAGCTGCCCGGTTGTGAAACTTCTACAGCACGGTTAATAACTGTAGAGAGCATCTCTCTAATTCTACCAGGGACTTCTTCAGGATTATCAAGACCCACATTTCTGAAATTGAGACTCTGACGCAGTTCCAGTGCATTAAAATTAGGAATCTCCCTGATGCTGACACCACCAGCCCCACCCCCCTGCTGCTGCTGCTGCACGCCCCGAGTACACTCAGACACGCTTTCTACAGCACCCGACCCCTCTGCATCAATAGACGTATTCACACCTCTAGAACCAATGTTAGTTTTGTTTATAGCCCCTAATGATCTGGTTCCTGCGGGGGAGCAATGGGATGCGGATGCTGCAGGGTTGTTAACATTAACAACAGGTGATAAGGCTCCGGATTCTGGGTGTGAACAAAGGGCATCGGATGCTACAGTAGTGTTAATATTAACAGTACAGCATTCAGAGCCCGCGTGAGCGTTCAACTCTGTAATAGGTAGTTGTAAAACCTCCTCCGCACCACCAGTACAGCTGATACTTCTCCATTTGTCTTCCAAAATTGCGTCCCACTGATTAAGGACCTCAAAGTCAAATGGTGCATTACACTGATCCTGTTGATGACTGTGACTGATTGTAGAGACACCATTTCCGGCTTCCGCATGCGCACTATGAACAGAGCGGCTCGCTGTGATAGCGGGGGATGATAAAGCCGCTGATGCGCCACCTGAGCTATTAATTTTTCTCCACTTATCTTCCAAAATCTCATCCCACTGGTTAAAGACCTCAAAGTCAAACGGTACATCATGCTGCTCTTGCTGATGTTGATCGAGACTGATTACAGAGGCGTCTCTGATGGAATCATCAGCTGCAGCGGTGTTGCCAGATGTGATAAACGTATTTTTTATCATTTGCCACTTTTGCTCTAAGATGTTGTTGCACTGTTCAAGTATTCCAAAGTTGAATGAAGAGGCATTACTCTGGCCTTGCTGGGACTCGTTGTTATTAATAATAACATCAGAAATGCTGAGTCTAATTTTTTTATTGGGAGGAGCCATGATTTTAAAAACAACTACTATTGACCGGGTGTTAATCTGCTGTAAACACGCTCTATGTGTACGCTAAATTTAGAAAGTGATTTCCCGATGGTGGTGAAGTTGCTTGATACCCCTGATTTGAAAGCTGACTCGGAATTAACCAAATGTTGAACAGTTGTCTCCAGCTGAGACAAACGGTCTCGAATTTGATCAAATCCCTCTTTTATTATATCCTGCAAAACAGACACCTCACGACCAACAGCCTCTGAACAGCAGCTATTTTTCTTTTCAGCCGATTTCACAGGTGATACAGTTTGCGTGAATTTTTCCAATTTAAAGGGTAAACTGTCACAGACCCCTTCTTCTAATAAAAGCAGGTCAGATAGAGCCAGCTCACAAAATGCTGTATTCTCCGGTAAAACACCCACTTCTTCAAAATCCTCAGATAAACCACCTGTGTTCACCTCCTCCTCAATCTCTTTAGAAGGAATTGATGTATCGGGGAATGTAACACCAAAGTCAAGCAGACTTAACCAGTCACACACAACAGTCTCGGGAACACTGTCCGCTAAATCTGCTAAATCTGCTAAACCATCAGCCTGTGTTTCCACATCTACACATTCGTTAATCAGTGTTTCCAAATCTACAGGTGCGCTTTCATCAATCACTGCCTCCACAGATACAGGTGCACATTCATTGGTTGTTGCTTCCACAGCTACAGGTGTACAGTCATTAAACAACACGCCATTACGGAACACACATTGTATATCACCTGTAGCGTATATATTCTGCGGGGCTGCTTGCTGCGATGAGATGACAGCGGCTAATTCTTCTTCCAGATACCGCGTCGACGCTTCTGTCTCAGTCACAGAGACTGTGTCGCCACCGTCTGTTCTACAAGAGTACAAGCACATACAAAAATAAATACTTTAAATCACATAGTAACATCACATATATATAGGATTATATGTATATATACACATGTATACTTCTTATACCTTGTATCTGCACGGTCCTGGATATTCAGCACTTTCTTTTTTTTCTCCTCTGGAGTAGTCACACTGTTGTCAAGCGCTCTCTCTGACGCGTCACCACACGCGGCCTCTAAGGTGCCAAAAATTGTTCTTCACCACACAAAAAAACAAAACAAAAAAAGGTTAACAGCTTGTAATGGTTCCTGTCATACATTTTCTATTTATTTACAAACAGACTCACCCCGTATCCGCTAGGGATGCCTCAAGTGCGTGTTTTGCGGCTCTTCTTGCCCTCAGAACTTTCAACGAGAGCGATCTTCTCGGTTTACTTTCTGGAAATATACATTTGAACAAATACACGGTTTCTAAAGAGGTTTATCTAACCACATAGCCGATAGATGTAATGTATGACAAAAAAAGAGAAATACCCTTCACGGAACTATCCGGTGGAGAAACACTCTCAATAGCAAATTCCAGGTTAAGACTGTTGCCTGCCAAAGAATACTTTTTTAAAATAAAAAAAAGAAAGAAAGGTATAACATGCTTAAAATGTTTATATTATAGAGAAAAAACGAATAAATAAATAAATAAATAAATGTCCACTTACCGCTGGTATACACCATCTTTGATAGTGTAGACAAATACTCAGTCAGAACAATGGTGAAAAAAGTTAGAAGTTTTTCTTGCACAGCTTCGCAACACCAAAAGTCGGTAGCAGACAGAGCTAGCGAGAGGCCTCCAAAAAAAAGAAGATTTAAAAACTTCGGCATTCTTCACTGTTAGATATTATCGCAAATAGCGAAAGTACGCCCATATACGCCCATATACGACCATATACGCACCTAACACACCCCTTTTTTAGACCACTCCTCCCATATGACACGCCCCCCCTGCGCGTGCATGAACCCACATGCACACTCATGCACGCGCATAATTCACATGCACGCGCAAATATACCATTAATATACTACTTACTGGAAATGGACTTTCCATGATATTCTAATTCATTGAGATGCACCCGTATTATAACTCAGTGTAGTTAAATAATAAAACATTTTGAATACCTTATTGTGTGTTTTTATAATAGGCCTTGCTTGAGGCCTTGGTGAGGGATCCCTTTGAGCCCCTGGAGCACTCCTCTCTGAAGGTGCTGACATTCAAGACAGCTATGCTGCTAGCATTGACCTCAGCTCAGAGAGTGTGTGAGCTGTCTGCCCTGTGGGTTCACCCCACTTGCTTGATGCTTCGTGGTGACACAGCGAGGCCACTCTCGGACCAAACCTCTCCTTTCTTCCCAAAAATCTAACGAGTTCTTTCAGGTTGAGGGCTAGAGAGAGACCCTGACATATGTACAGCTGCGTCATAGTCTACACCCTGTCCGTTTATACGGTTTTATACATGTTCTTCACCATTCCGTGGAAATATTTGATTTAAACAGTGGTTTTGTCTTGGACAAAGACTTTATTTCGGCAAATATGTCGGTGAGATAACACTTGTTACCAAATCACAGAAAAATATAGGAAAAGATAATATGAGACCACATATGGTGATATCCTAACTTAAGAAACACAGAAACCCAAGGTACTAGTGAACAACCACAGTTAAACATCATATGGTAGTAAAAAAACAAAGAACAAAGCCTTCAGCAAGTTTAATGAGACAAAGTTGATGTAACTTTTCTGGTTTGACACGATGAGCAGAGCAAAAAGTAAACTGTAGAGACTCATCTCTCCATAGATCAGTGTTTGTCAGGATAAAAGGCCATTACTTCATTTATCTTTAACTTTTCAGTTTCAGAAAGTGATGACGATGATTGTGTGTCAAAGTGAGGAGGGAAGGGACAAAATCCACAGAGGGGAAAAGGAGGGGTGAAATTATGAGAATGTGAGAGAGGTAGATGATGAGACTCAGTTTTGTTCAGAGAGCTGCCAGAGCTGCAGATCTCTGAAGATGGAGGTTGGGGATGATTGGGTGCCCTGTTTCCCAGAATTCCCCAATATCACCTGCTGGATCCCACCGCCTGCTTTGGCTGAAACATTGTTTATTAACATTACACTGTACTCCATGTCTGTGCTCACTGCTTCCCTCAACCTGCTCATCATCATCTCAGTCTCCCACTTCAGGCAGAGATTAACTTTTTTGTTTCTCTTTACAGGTTTATTACTTTACACGTGTGAAGAACTGTTGTAGATTAAGAAGAATTGTCTTTGAACTGCTACTGAATAATGTTGCTCCTCTAACACTAGTCTTGTTTTCTGTATTCCTGACTGCACGTTAACACAAAAATCCTCTATATTGTAACTTATAACATCTGCACTTAGATATGTTCACTGTATGTGCCTGATCAGAAAACATACAATTGCATAAATCTGTTTTTATGAATAGTTGGAGGTTTTTTTTGGTCATTTTGTCATGAGGAGTGTTTTGTAGAATGATGCTTTTCTCTTTTCCTCCAGGCAGCTCCACACACCCACCAACATCCTCCTCCTCTCTCTGGCTGTCTCAGATTTTCTTGTGGGCCTCCTGCTGATGCCAGCAGAAGTGCCACTGTGCTGGTTGTTTGGTGACCTTTTGTGTTCTCTTTATAGGTTTGTGCTCGACATCATTGCCTCTGTCTCAGTCGTAAACATGGTGCTCATATCAGTTGACCGCTATCTGGCTATTTGTGACCCTCTGCATTACACCACCAGAATCACTGTGAATAGAGTTAGAGTCTGTGTTTGTCTCTTATGGTTCTGTTCTGTTGTCTACAATAGTTATTACTTTAATTTACATCTTAATCAACAAGAAGAAGACATTGATTACTGCTATGGATATTGTGCAGCTGTAGCGGATAACACTGCCGCTGATCTTAATCTTGTTTTAAACTTTATTGTTCCTGTCACTGCCATTATAGTTTTATATACTAGAGTCTTTGTTGTGGCTGTGTCTCAAGCTCGTGCCATGCGCTCTCACATTACAGCTGTCACAAAGAAGATTTCAGTGACTAAAACAGCAAAGAAATCTGAGCTGAAAGCAGCCAGGACTCTTGGTGTTTTGGTAGTTGTGTTTCTAATGTGTTTCATGCCAAATTACTTTGTAAGTTTTGGAGGACATGAATCCATGAGCCTTTCAACTCTATACTTTATTATGTATCTGTACTTTTTTAACTCTTGTCTAAACCCTGTGGTTTATGCCTTGTTTTACCCCTGGTTCAGAAGAACAGTTAAACACATTGTTACTCTTCAGATCCTGCAGCCTGGCTCCTGTGAGGCCAACATACTGTAGAGAAGCTGTGGAAGGATGAGGAAAGGAAATTGGTGAGAAAAAAAAAGTATTTCTGTGTTTTCCCTCCCTGCTGATTTTTGTACAAAAGGACGTAGAAGTCAAATGATAAACTGTTGTTCATACTGAAAACTAAACAATGTGATGATATCTCTAATATGAGGTCTCTGTAATCTAACAGGTGTGACAAAAGGTTGGTGAAGATAAATTAATAAATTACAAAGTTTTGTACCTCCCGTTTCATGATTCATTCAAATCTGTAAAATACCTGACATTTGACCCAGTTCAAACCTTTAAAACATCTGAATAATCTGCTCATCTATCAGAAAAGCTCTTAATCTGTAGAAGGGCATGAAGTCAAGTGAACTGTTGACTCCTTGTTGACTATTCTTTCTCTCTGCAGGTCTGTCTGATAAGAGTAACATCTTTGGTGTGTTTGTGACAGTGAACATCTCAGTCAGGAGATATCCATTTCTGATGCTGTTTTATTTGAGCTTCACAGATCTTCTTCCTGCGTGGGATCTGCAAATGTTTTTTTGAGTGTATTACAGGACTGCCTGTCTGGGCTGCACAACTTATTCAAAAGAAAAAGTTATAAACATTATTCCCAAAGATGGTTTCTGTCATCTTAGGAATTTATATTAGGATGCACCACATTTTTGGGTGATATTGATAACCGATTTTAACATGCAATTACGGCAGATAACCAGTATTTACAGAATACAGAATACTTTCTATGATACTCATACTTTGTACATACTGTAAATTTGAAAAACAAATTTGCCAATATTAATGGCAAACAGACAGTAGTGTCTATTAAAGTGCAAACATGTTTTAAGTTTAGTAACTTGAAACTATTGGGTCAATAAAAAATATCAACTCATATTCAACACATTATCAAACTTAAGAATATGTATAACAGATAGTGTAGTCTGAACATACACATTCTGATGTTCTCTAAAGTAAATATCCCAAGCACTGAAACAGTGTTTCCACCAGGCGACCAGAAACAACACTCGATGCTAAGTGCAAAAAATCAAGTCCATTTCACGTTCCACATGTAACATTATTTAACATTGAAATGATGATTCTACCTATCGTTCTATCTGAGAATCTAGGCCTACTTCATAAGTGTCGGGGGGGGGGTTTACAAAGAGAAGCATTTCTGCTTTCTCGCATAAGATTTTATTTCTCTCTTCATTGATAACATGAGCTGTTGAAAAGATGTTCACTGTCCATATGTACATGGAGCCCAGAGGTACTTGCGTGCCACATTGGCTAGGGCAGGGAAGAGAGACATGTTGCTTTTCCAATACAGCAGTGGACTCTCATTCCTGGGAATTGTGGGTTCACTCAGATAGCCATGCATCTACAGGAATATATAGACAAGATATAACTAAACATGCCAAACAGTTCAGCAGGAATCAGGACATTGTAACATTCTCCTCTTTTTGTTGAACTCTGCTCTGAGCACATTAGCAGGGTACAGGTCAACCTCAAGAGAGCAGTGTAGCAATAAAAAAAAAGTGTTGAATCTTTGTCATTAAGTTAATCAATTCATCATCCTGCAGCTTCTAGTAGTGTGCTCTTTGCGGCGTGCGCTCCGATTTTCTGTTCCAGCTGCTTTGTTTCAGAGCCACAACAGAAAGAACCACGTGTTCTGCCCCATACACACAGAGTGGACGCGTCTGATCCAGCAACACATCTCTTATCATTTCAAGGTTATGTCGGGAAAGAGTATGTCCCAAAATAAATATATGGATACCTCACAACAGGGAACCAAAATGTGTAAGGTACATATTTTGAAAATCGGAGCGCACAGGATGTGGGGAATCCACAATGAATTCATGAACACATCAGAAGTGGTTTGGTGTTGATATCTATAAAAACAAGAGGCTATTACAAAATAAAAGGCTTAAATATTGTACACACTGAATAAAAGGAATTGAAAAGGTGTGTATTGAAAATAAAGGGTGTGGGAAGTCCACAGTGAGTTCATGAACACATCAGAAGTCGTTTGGTGTTTATTAGATGAATTTCCAGTGAGTTATTAAAAATAGAAAAGAAAGACGTTGCACTTTTGCGACGGTCCCTAAGCACTCTGGCTGCCGTTGGGCACTAGGACGTATATTCGGCCCGGTTACTTTAATCTTTCGCCAGACTCGCTGATTTTGGGGAGTTGATCAAGCCTGTGAAATGTCAGTCTTAGTTTTCTGTACAAAATAAAACCATCCTGGGGGAAATTGGTGCGGTTTTCGTGACGCTATTCCAGTTAGAAGGCCGGAAAATAGGCGAATATCGCTCCTCCATTGCTCCTCTTCTTTCGTCAGTATCTCAGGATCTCGCAAAAGTATCTCGGGATCTCGCAAAAGTATCTCGGGATCTCGCAAAAGTATCTCAGGATCTCGCAAAAGTATCTCGGGATCTCGCAAAAGTATCTCGGGATCTCGCAAAAGTATCTCGGGATCTCGCAAAAGTATCTCGGGATCTCGCAAAACTATCTCGGGATCTCGCAAAACTATCTCGGGATCTCGCAAAAGTCCGTCCTTTTTTCTTTTTCACCCATCATTTTTTTTTTTTTTCACCCATCTTTTTTCCCCCCCCGTGTCCCCTGGGGGGCTCCGTAGCAATCAAAAATCAAATAATGAAAAATTGACTGGTTATTTTGTACGAAATGGAAAAACGGGCACCAGGAATGAATTTGATTTTAATATTTAATTGGTCGGGTTTACGTGACCCGGAAGTTTGACTGCGGTCAAGTGAGCCGTCATTCGCTCCTCCGTACTCAAACCAGCCGCCCCAATATAATTTAGTGCGCCCGTATTGTGATATTTACGGTAAATTCATTGAAACTGCTCCAAGCGGGCCGACATGAAGGATAAACACTTTACTGTCACTCTTTCTCACATTGAATGACTGAATACATAAGCTTAAGCAACATAAATATTGTTTATTTTTGTTCAAGTCCAACAGACCAGTGCAATTCACCTATGGCTAAGCCCCGCCCCCTCCACTCACTCGGACAAACTGTCAACATTCGGTGACGGGCGCTATGTCACCTGTGACAGTCAGAGAAATTTCACAGGAGGCAATTAATCACTTTTGGAGACAGAAAAATGAAATATCATCTGGAAGTCACCAAAAGGGCCTTCATTAACAGGTTAGAGGTTTTCACTCGTCTTTTCACCCCACTGACACCGCTCATTCTGCTGCTTGTTGTAAACAAACAGAGATCGCTAAGCTAACACCTCCTGCAGCAGCAGCACATACACACTGTACTGCTACAGAGCTAACTGTTAGCCTGTTAGCACATACACACTGTACTGCTACAGAGCTAACTGTTAGCCTGTTAGCACATACACACTGTACTGCTACAGAGCTAACTGTTAGCCTGTTAGCACATACACACTGTACTGCTACAGAGCTAACTGTAGCTAACTGGCGCTAACGAGGTCGTCCGGCTCGTTAACAAGAGGCTCTTGTTAACGAGCCGGCCGACCTCGTTAGCGCTCGCTAAGACGGAGTCGCTGGATTTGATATTGATAGATATTGATTTCTTACGGCACACCTGTGTGCCGCGGAACAGCGGTTGGGAATAACTGCCATAGGGAACCGGGTTACTGCTCCCATATTATAGGGCTATACCTTGTGTCAGAGTTGCATGTACCCCATGCACACGGTTTGACCATTTTAAACTTAAAATCTCAACAAAAAACACATAAAAATGATTGAAAACGGACTAATTCCAATGCATTTCAATGGATGTGGAAGCAGAGAATGTCCGAGTGTATTGAGTTAGCTATGCGCACTGTGATTGGCTCATCGCGTTTGGGGGTGTGGCTTAGCCATAGGTCAATTGTTGCCATTAAGTGTAGCAATAGCATATTTATAAATATAGTACATTTGATAAATCCAGGTAGCCTATAGGTAGGTAGACCTTCTGTAAACTAGAATACTTTGGTTTTTGAAGTAAAACACAATCCACGCTAGCTAGCACACTAGCCGCTAGCTGCTATATGTTTAGCATTGAGGTGATACTTGAGGCTGGATGTGCTGCTATGGTGATATGTGAATTCCTTGTTGCCTAGCAACACAACCATGCTCTTATGGACGCTTCCATCCGTTGGTTTTTAGTAACTAAATGTCCCATCATCCACGGGGCCAACCAAAGGTCTCATCAGCTTCTTCCTTCATGTTCACTGTGGTTTGTTGTTGTCTCAACTCATCAACGCTAGTTGGTGCTCCAGTATAATCGGTCCGCCTGAAACTCATCCACTGAGAAACGTTCCGCGCTGCAAAAATAACTGCCATTAAAATGCGTAGATTTTTTTAACGCGTTAATTTTTGTGTAATTAATTAATCTTAACGTGTTAAAGTCCTGGCCCTAGTATAAAGTAATATTTTTTTTGAAAGAATGAAAAATGTCAATAGTTAGTGTGATAAAGTCACAATCAGGTGCACAGTCAGCCTTAAATTACAAGACAGATGGTGTATAAGGTTCATCTCTTGCTTTCTATGAAGATCTGAAAATTATTCCAATCTTCTGACTCTGTCACTGCGTTAAAAATGATGACAGTGTTATTTGACCAGTGTATGTATGACTGACTGTGTTTGCAGGAGAATGTTCATTTCATCATGGCGGACATGATGCTGGAGGTGTGAAGTGGACTCTGAGCTCTGATCAGAGGACTTCAATCAAGGAAACATGCTGCAACATGTGCACACACAGACACACAAGGTCAACACAGGACACACCAGCACATGAACAGAGACTTATTTTGGAAGAGATGGCATTAGATGGATTACGGGAAGGAGACGAGCCGGCGGAGGCAGTGAGATGCTTTGGACAATGATCTGCTGGGAAATGTTCATGTTGATGTTCCTTTGACACAAATCCTCACAAACACCAGGAAACTGGACCATATTACACCGGTCCTTAAATCACTACACTGGCTTCCTGTGAGTCAGAGGATAGAGTTTAAAATCTTACTGCTGGTCTACAAAGCACTGAATGGTCTCGGACCAAATTACATGCTTGATCTGCTCCCTCTCTATGAAGCATCCAGACCCCTTAGGTCATCATTGTTGCGTGTCCCAAAAACAAGAACTAAGCGGGGTGAGGCAGCTTTCAGTTATTATGCTCCTCACCTGTGGAACAAACTACCTGTAGATGTGAGGTCAGCTCCTTTAAATCAGGACTAAAAACACTATTATTTACTGAAGCGTACTCTTAACTTTAACACTTATCTGCTCTACTCTACTGCCCTTATTTTTTAACTACACAATGTTTGACTTGTGCTTTTTATTATTTTATCTCTTTTTTTATCCTGCTGTATCTTCCCTGTTTTAATTGACTGTTTTGACTGTTTTCAATTGTGTCTTGCTGTTTTTAATGTGTATGTAAAGCACTTTGAATTACCTTGTGTTGAATTGTGCTATACAAATAAACTTGCCTTGCCTTGCCTTGCCATGTACCACCTAACTAAGCACTGTTCCAGACCAAGTACACACCTTCATGGAAACACTTTCCCTTAATGGCAGTGGCATCTTTCAGCAGGATAATGAGCCCTGACTCACTGCAAAAATGGTACAGAAATGTACTGTACAATCAAGCATATCGTCACACTGTTAAAATAATCGCCTAAGTCATTTTTTGTCAAAATAGTTTATTTGCCTAAATCATCTCCTCATAGCCACCTATGGTAAAATCGCCTACATCCTCAGTTAATCAGATCAAGTGATTTTACCCCTTTAAGATAGTGGCCTATGTCAAGTGTGTGACTTAAGTGGATTTATTATGGTTAAGTCAAAAATAAAATGTGACTTAGGCGATTGTATTAGTTTTCTAAGATGGAGCCTACCTTTGCACAACTAATTTCCATGCTTCAGAGCGCGCCCCCAATCGGTAAGTGATGACATTTTTAGCTATAATATACATTTACTTCTTATTAATAAAGGCTAGGCTATGAATATTGCAAAGTTGTTTAGTCTTATTATTGAGTTTTTTTAGTCAGCTAAGTCCATAAAGCTAGCATTAGCAAGGTATGGAAATGCTCTACAAGTTGAGGCTGTTAAAATGTTAACTATTTTCTGTCTTTTCAATCATTTCTGCCACTTTGAAAATCCATGTAGCTTAATTCAACTGATCTCATTGTGACCATACACAAAATGCTGAAATGTTTTCTTTTTTCCTTTTTTGTAGATGATGACAATCAGGTCTCATCTACTGATGAAAATGTGATCAGCATTGAACCAATGCATGTAGCAATGCAAGATCCTGGTTTTGATGCAGTACCCATTGATGTTGCCATGCAGACAGGTTGTGAAGAGGACACATCTGATAATGATAATGTCATTGCTGATCAAAATTATTCCCCATCCTGTTATGGGTCTGAAAATGAAGATGTTGTGGCAAAAACTCCAGAACAGCAGGATGAAGATAATGTAAACAAAACGAAGATTAAAAAAAAACTTAGTCCAGGAACATGGAAACAAAATGAATCCAGGCAGAAACGTCTCAAAGGAATGTCATACAAGACCAAAGATGGTAAAGAGATGTGTGGGAAGAACTGCCACAGAGGGTACAGGTGCCAAATAAGCCAATGAAATGGACCAGAATGTTTCAACGTGCTTTGCCAATCAAGGAGAAGAAGTTCCAGGACCTCCAGTCAATGAAACACGTCATACCCGTGGAGTGTCATCACTTCTTTGACAATTTGCCACATTCATATGCATCAGATAAGAACCCAGCAAAGAAGAGCTAGAGGGAGATTGTTTAGTTATCAGTTTAGTTTATCAGTGTTTTATTGTTGACACTAATATTGGTAACTCTTTACTCTAAGGTGTCTACATAAGAGTGACATGAGCGTGTCATAAACATGACAGGGGATGTGTCATGAACATTACGATTAAAACGCTGTGGAGACGTGCTGCTGCTGTAACGCGTCCGGTGGAAATCCCCAGTAACAGTTGCAAATAAGTAGGGGGATGTATTACAAATCCAATATAGTTAAATAATAAAACCTGTGGGTACACCCCAGTTGCTTGATGCTTCATGATGACACAGCGGGGCTACTGTCAGTCCAAACCCCTCCTTTTATACCCAAAAACCTAAGGAGTCCTTTCAGGTCGAGGGGTATACAGCTGGTTGCTCTTGGTCCTCCACCCCAGTACAGGGACAGGTAGTAAAATTATGTCTGCTTGCCCTATTTGTGTGCTGGAATGTTATGTTGGCAGAGAGAGCCCCATCCAAGTAAGGCCTTGCAGGATGGCTTTCCAGGTGCATCTCCCAAGCTATCAGTGGGCATGGAGAGACCCACACACTTTGTAAATATTTAATTTAAACAGTGGTATATTAAGAATTTATCGTGCCAAATACATCTGTGAAATAGCACTTACATATTTAAAGATACAACCTGCTGCTGGACAACAGGTCAAAGAATAATGCTTTTGAGACCACATAGGGAATATCCTAACTTAAGAAAAAACAAAACCCAAAGTACCATTGAACAACAACTGTGAAACCCCATATGGCACTAAAAAGAAAAACAGATGAAAAATATGTAGTCTTCAGCAAGTTTAATGAAAGAAAGGAAATACTGAGCAGAGCTAAAGGTAAAGTGGTATTGTAGAAACTCATCTCCCAATAGATCAGTGTTTGTCAGGATGAACGGCTGTTTACTTAATTTACCTGAGTATTGTTGCCATTGGCAGACCCATAACAAACAAGCACATCTGCTTGCACACACACACACACACACACACACACACACACACACACACACGCACTCACACACACACACACACACACACACACACACACACACACACAGGTCCCATTAGATTTAATCTGCCTCTCTATGAACAATGTTTTTCAGCCCATTAGTTGCTCCTGATGGCGGTGTACTGAACCCCTGTAGACAAAAACTTTGTTCACACCTGCATAGATTAGTCACATGACGACATTTTAACCTCGGAGGTACCACTGCCATCAGAGGTGTTAAGAAAAACAAGGTTCAGCATAAACACATGATGCAGACAACACACGTCAATACCTGATGCAATTATTACTATACAGTTTGGGGTTTTTTTCTGTTTCATTTTGTCTGTCATTACTTTTCATGATTGTTTGTTCAGAGTTCAATAATTATTAAAAAAATAGTAATTTGTTAACATTTAATTAAATTATAATGTGAGGGGGTCGCTTCCAGCCACAAATCACCAGAGAATTGTCAGCCTAATCTGCAGCTTACCTCAGAAAGTGTTCAACTCAGTGTTTTAGCTCTAGGGCCCACAACTTTAATGTTTTTATTCCACTCACACAGCTCTCATCAGCATCTTTTCAGGACTGTCTAACACCCCACCATATCACACCTACCATACAGACACAATTATAGATGAGCACATGATGTAGCCAAGAATTTAGCAGCTAAAGAGCCAGATATTTACTTTCTGTAAGTCTTGGAGACAATAGAAAAAATAAAGAAATCTGGACCTAAACTCATCAGATGTGCATATAGTAAGGCTATCTCATATTTACGTCATATTTCATATGAACAGGGAATGACCGCCCTGCTTGTCAAGTACCAGTAATTTCTTTAATAGACACCGGCTTGCCCAGCCACGCCTGATACCTATCAAGCACCTGTGTCGGCATGCAATCAGTGATGTTTGATCTCCACCTGAGTCAGGATGCAGTGTGTGTGTGTGACAATCTTGGATATTTTGAATGCTAGAGAGTGTATGGGGAGCCACATTGTATCCATTTACCGGTAACAAAGCTGCAAGTTGGACGTCTGTCTACAGGCAGCCTCCCTGGATTGCTGTACCCTTTCAATGTGTTTGTTTCTTCCCTGTCTCTGGTAATCCCAGTGACGGTGCTTCTGTTCGAGAGAGCTTCCTGGTTATGGTGGCAGATTTCCTTTACCGGCATATTGCTTGCGGTGTGCAAGGTAATGCATGCGGTGGGATGCTAACGCAGGTGAAAGTCGGCTAGCAGTGATGAAGTTACAGGCTTGTCGAGGTGTTTCTCCCTGTCCATCTCCTCCAGTCCCGGGGGTTGTGTTCCCAGCATTAGCATATTGCTCACAGCTTTGTTTGAGTTTGTTTGAGTTAACGTGCTGTGCGGGGCACCCGTGCTGAGCACAGACATAAAGTCGGCTAACAGAGGGCAAGAACATACTTCTCCAAGCTGCCTGTAACAGAGAGAAAAGCGGTTATGGTGGCTGGCATCCTTTTCTGGTATATTGCGAGCAGGGTGCGAGCTAGCGCATGCGGTGCGATGCTAGACGAAAGTCGGCTAGCGGTGATGAAGTTACAGCCATGTCAAGGTGCATGTTCCCTCTGGTCCTGACGGTGTCCCATTCTCCAACCTGCCGGTGTTCCTATAACGTGACTCTGTGCTGAGCGCAGACCTTGAAGGAATAAGAGAAGAGAGTGAATGGAGGTTGATTTTCTCCGGTCCCGGTGGCTGCGTTCCCGGCATATCGTATCGCTCACGGCGTGGGCTAATGCACGGTGCGGGCAACCCATGCTGATCGCTGAAATAAAGTTGGCAATAAAGTTGTGTGCTTTATCGGTATCTTTGGGGTGTAGCTGGGCAAGCCGGTGTGTCTTAAAGAAATTACCACATACCCTGACAAGCAGGGGGGTCATTCCCCATACATACGATATATATAACGGAGTGGAGAGAGAGTCTCTCTACTCAGAACAACTGTCCATTTCGGTACGCAGAAGACACGGTTTATACCTGGTTTGGTTCTGTGGAAAAAACACAAGCAGTTGTATCAGTTTGTTTCTCTTTGTTTTGGACTGCCAGACACAATCCTCATACTGGGTACTGAAGGAACATTTTGCCCACAGACAACTTTGGTAAACTAATTTCATTATAAAAAATATGACATGAGACATAGCTTGTCTGAGGCTGCAGTCACACATTGGTAAACATCCACTCCATTCACTTCCATTCTACGCAGGCAAATAAAACATTTGCATGCGGTTGAAAAACAAATTGGCGTCTTTGCTTTGCGTGCAAGAGTTAGACCGTCATGAACTCTGACCAGAGATTTTTGCAGCCTCAACCAATAACAAAGAAGTGTTTGTGGGTGTAGTTGACCCCACTTGGACTGCAAACCAGCACACTGATATCCATGTGTCACAGCCTGCACTGCCGAGATTTCAGCTTGGCAGGTGACGGTCACTCACTCAAAGGTCACTGTGACCTCACATCAGTCCAATACTTGCGAATGTGATATCTTAGAAATACCTTGAGGGTATTAAAAAAAACAAAAAATGGCAAAAACTTGAACCGTTAAGATTTTGGTGGACACAGTCCTGTTATTTTCATTAAAAAAAACTACTTCTTTAAAGTTAGAGAAAGAAGTTCCTGGTATATCGTTATCAAAAATAGTCAGCTACCATTTCATCACTGATTGGATTGTGGACCACGGTTTCCAAGCCTAGTGTTGGCATTGTTTCCTTCACCATCTTGGTCTTCATGGCAGAAGAGGATGGAGCTTAGTTAGCAGATATAATACAGTACAGTTTTGTTTAAATACAGTTTGCTAGCTAGCATGGTTAACATGGTACATAACTGTACAGCTGACTCTTAAGAGTGTCTTTTAGTAAGCCAAATACTGAAGAAAACATTTTGGGTGATTCTAATGCTGCTTTATTATGTAAGTGAAAACAATCTTTAAAACCAAAGTTTCAAGAACAAAATACAGACAACCTCCAAACGGTAAAGATGGAGGTAACGACCTGTCAATCTCAAGTTAGCCTTGCCCGAAAGCATACCTTGTGAACTTGGGCCTTTTCCTCGATAATAATATTTGTTATTATTGCTACTGCTACACTTCTGTCATTTCCAATATTTTATACTCACTAATACTATCTATATATATAGATATGCTAATATGATCTCTTAGGTCAAACACACTAACATCTTCTGTCTGTTCCACATACCCGTTTGAAAACACATGGTGATCCATCATTTGAATATGTGGCACCAAACTTTCTGCCTCTCCCCCTACGGTCTGCTATTTCTGTGGACTCTTTTCAAACACCTTAAGACCTATCTTTTTAGACAGGCATTCGGATGACCACCATGCATTGCACATATTATTTTATAATTGTTATGTGTTTAAATTGTGTTTTAACCATGTTTTAATTGCCTTATGTCCCCCTATCTTATTTCTTTCTTTTTATCTTCTGTAAAGCACTTTGTGATTTTATCTGTGAAAAGTGCTTTATAAATACATTTTACTTACTTACTTACTTACTTACTTACTTACTATGACTATTATTATGATTATTAATATTCCCTCTATTATTGCTGCCACAAATACTGTTACAACTGCTGTTTTTTTAATTTATTTTCTACTAACACAACTACTGCCCTTAGGGACAGACATCCTTGTAATGTTAGGGCTACTATTGCTGTACTTTCTAATCTTTTTGCCTATGTCTCTTTCTCTATCTTTCAACCCTGCCTCTTTGGAGCAAATTGGTGATTCTGGGTTATGGAAATAAAATTTTATTTAATTGAAAATTGAATCTGACTTCTGGATACAGACGGAGTAACAGTGGAATCGCCCTTTTCCTGCTACAGATAAGCCTACTTCCTAATTTGTTTCACTTTACATATTTGGAGGTTGCTGCTTGGTTGCCGAGCTCAAAATGGAGCCGTGAAATGGATATGCAGGTTTTATATTGGATAAATGACATGACCTGATTCACATTGATTGCATAGATCTGTTTCATGTTGCCAAGTTGGAGGCTCAATGGGGTAAACCTACAGTGAAGAATATTAGAGGGCTGCATGTGTACACTAACTACATATGTTTATATTAACTTTATGTTGTTTTAACTGCAGTTGATGAAAAGTGAAAGACTGTAACACCACAGCAAGCTGAACAGGACTGTGGGCTCAGACTTACATACTAATGTTCAACAAAAAATAAATTAAATAATAATGACCAATTTCCGTTGGTGCTCTGTCCCTAATTAGGTTTGATTTAAGTATCCTGTTTTCCTTACAAAGCCTACACACATTTGGTATGTACGGGATGCTATGGGGATGTCATGTCCACCCCTGCCGTCCTGCTTTCAGCATTAGCTTTGTACATTACCACAGTAGAACAGTTTATCATTCTAATAATACTTGCTGCAAGGACTGCCTGGTAGAAAATGTAAACACTCACATTAATATCCTGGAGAAGCCCATCAGCAATGTATTGGTGCACATATACATGTATGATGTATGGCTGCTACAACAGTTGAGCCAAACTCCAAATCTGTTTTTTGACAATATTTTTTGGTTGCTGTTGTTTACTGTTTTGTTTTATTATTGTTATTGTCTGCTTTTTGGTGTCCTATTTGAAGTAAATGAGAATGTTTCCCTATGACTTAGTTTTGTATTTCTAAACACCGTTTTTATTACTCAAGAATAATTATACAGGTCATTCACATGAAAAAAGTAATATAAATTATGAGAGCGAAAGAAAGAGAGAGAGAGAGAGAGAGTCAGAGAGAGTAAGAGAGAGAGTTTCAAGGAAACTGATGGTGTGATGTGCAAAGTGAGGAGGGAAGAGACACCAGAGTCCAAAATACACAGGGGAAAAGGAGGGTGGAATTATGAGAATGTGAGAGAGGTAAATCTGTTACATGACTGTTGATGTTCAGAACGCTGCCAGAGCTGCAGCTATCTGCAGATCTCTGAAGATGGTTGAGGTTGAGGATGGGTGGGAGCTCTGTTTCCCAGAACTTTACAATTTCTCATGCTGGAAGCTCCATTATACTTGGGCTGAAACATTGTTCATTGACACTGCACTGTACTCCATCTCTGTGCTCACTGCCGTCCTCAACCTGTTTATCATCATCTCAATCTCCCACTTCAGGCAGAGATTAACTTTTTTTCTCTCATTACAAGGTTTTGTACTTAAACATGTGAAGAACTGCTTTAGGTTAAGAATTGTCTTTCAACTGGTACTTAATAATGTTGCTCTCTAATAATAGTCTTATCTTCTGTCTTTCTGACTGCACGTTAACACACAAATCCACTGTGACTTCTATATTGTAATTTGAATCATCAACACTTCAATATGTTCACTATATGCTGCTGAAAAGAGAGCATCCAAATCCTTAACTTAATATTCTTGAATAATTGTTGGAGTTTTGGTCATTTTGTCATGAGGAGTGTTTTGTAGAATGATGCTTTTCTCTTTTCCTCCAGGCAGCTCCACACACCCACCAACATCCTCCTCCTCTCTCTGGCTGTCTCAGATTTTCTTGTGGGCCTCCTGCTGATGCCAGCAAATGCTGTAAAAAGAACACATTGCTGGTTGTTTGGTGACCTTTTGTGTTCTCTTTATAGGTTTGTGTCCTACATCATTGTCTCTGCCTCAGTCGTAAACATGGTGCTCATATCAGTTGACCGCTATCTGGCTATTTGTGACCCTCTGCATTACACCACCAGAATCACTGTGAATAGAGTTAGAGTCTGTGTTTGTCTCTTATGGTTCTGTGCTGTTGCTTTCAATAGTTACTTCTTTAAACTGCATCTTATTCAACAAAAAGAAAACGTTCCTATTTGCTATGGAGAATGTCCAGCTGGACAGAATAACACTGGTGCTGATCTTCAACTTGTTTTAAACTTTATTGTTCCCATTACTGCCATTATAGTTTTGTATTCAAGGGTCTTTGTTGTGGCTGTGTCTCAAGCTCGTGCCATGCGCTCTCACATTACAGCTGTCACAAAGCAGATTTCAGTGACTAAAACAGCAAAGAAATCTGAGCTGAAAGCAGCCAGGACTCTTGGTGTTTTGGTAGTTGTGTTTCTAATGTGTTTCATGCCAAATTACTTTGTAAGTATGGGAGGAGTTGATTACATGAGTTATTCAACTATATACTTTATTCTGTATCTGTACTATTTCAACTCTTGTCTAAACCCTGTGATTTATGCCTTGTTTTACCCCTAGTTCAGAAAAGCAGTTAAACTCATCGTTACTCTTCAGATCCTGCAGCCTGGCTCCTGTGAGGCCAACATACTGTAGAGTAGCTTTGGAAGGATAACTTAATGAGATTGGTGAAAACCAGATAATATTTCTCTTTTTCCCTCTCTGCTGATTTTTATATTAAAAGCAAGTCGAAGTCAGAAAATAATAAGATGAGAAAAAATGGTTCGAAACTGAGGACTAAACAATGTAATGATATCTCAAACATCATGTCTCTATAATCCCACACGTGGGTCAATAGGTTGGTGAACATAAATTAATTAATCACAAAGTTTTGGATGTCACAGTTTATGATTTATTCTAAATTTTAAAATTCAAACATTTAAATTGTATAATCTGCTAATCTATCAGTAGAAATGTATGATGTCAATCGATAACTGATAACAGTTTTTTGAACTACTCACTCCTTGTTGACTGTTCTCTCTCCCATTTACATGGTTTTCTCTATTCTTCCTGTGTTGTATCTGCAAATGTTTTTTTGAGTGTATCACAGGTCTGCCTCTCTAAGTCACACTAAAACCTCAAAGTACAAGTTAAATAAATGTTTCCCCCAAAGATGGTTTCTGTCATTTCATGTTTCTATATTAAGATGCACTGATATAAAAATGTTGCCAATACGATAACCAATATTAACATTGATGTTAATGAATAATAACAGATATTTAGCCATTTTGATATGAGCTATATAAAAAAAACTATGATAATCAAATTTTGCACATACTGAAAATCATGTGTACACACTGTAAATTTGAAAAAGAAATGTCCATAAATCATAGTTCCTCTCAGAAAGTTAAAAGACCTCAAAGAAAAGTGCAAGTAACTAACAGCATTTATTTTCTGTTACTTTTACAATTTCGTAAAACAAGTGTGTAATTTACCAGCAGTCCAATTCAACACACATCTGTGAACAATTTTGGATTATAAATCTATACTTTAGGGTCCTTAAATCTTATTAAATATCTTGGCATGGTTTTATATACTTTATTTTTTATTTTATCCCTTGGTATATTCCCCAAATAATATCAGACAATATCAAATCCCAGAATCCTCTTTGTTATAGCTTGTACTTGGGTCCAGAAAGGTTGCAAGGCTGGGCAGGTCCAAAAAATATGGGTATGGTCTGCCATTAGTTGACCACATTGTCTCCAACATTGGGTCTGATGGCCTGTTTGTTTTTGTCAACAAAAGCTCCTCCAAGACTGAGTTTGTGGTCGACATCTGGATGTGTATTATGGCAGTCCATTCCTCTGGGGAGATTGCAATTTCCAACTCTCTTTCCCATTTTTGTTTGATATAATCTGTTGAGTCGGTCTTCATCAATGAAATACCCGAGTACAGATTCCCGATAATTTGTCGGGAGGACTTTGAATCATAAACCCTCATTAACATTTGTGTAACCCCAGATTGTTCTTCTGTACCGTGACCTTTCACCTCATTTTGATAATAATGTTGTATTTGTGTGTGTATATACAAATCTTGTCTTCCTAGACAATATTTTCAGACATAGACTGAAAGTCCATTAATTTTCCATCCTTTACTAATGAAGAGTATGATGAAATTCCATACCTTAGGGATGCTGGCTTAAAATCTGGGTCGTATGCTGGCCACCTCAGTATTTTTATTTCTTTTTGGATCTGAAATTTCTTCACAAAGTCTAGCCACACATTCAGTGAAAAACAAACCCATTGATTCTGGAGATCAGGTAAGTCCTTAATAACAGAAGGGCAGCCCACCAAAGATTGAATTATCACTATCAAGTAGACCTGTACAATGTCTTTCCAGTTGGCTTCATACTCGGGGTTACACCAAAGAATCAAAGGTCTTAACTGTGCTGCAACATAAAAATCCCTCAAGCATGGTAGGGCCATCCCCCCCTCCTCCCTCAACAACTGCAATGTATTGTATCTTATTCGTGTTTTTTTCCCCTCCCATATAAATCTTGAAATTTGCTTATCCCATGCTTTAAACTGTGAGTCGGGAATTTTAACTGGTAGTGACTGAAATAAATATAGTAAACGAGGTAAGATATTAATTTTGGTGGTCATTATTCGGCTGCCGAAGTCAAGAGGGAGTGAGCCCCATCTGTTAAAATTGTCACTTATATTTTTGTTAGCCACTGTATAATTCTCATTGTTGAGGTGAGTTGTATCCTTTGTCAGTTTCACTCCCAGATATTTTATACTTGTAGAGTTCCATTTAAAATGGTACCTGTTTACAAGATTCCCCCGACCAGCTCTACGGACACCGGAGACATGGAGCTGGGGACATGCCTCCAATGCCCTCATGCCGCTATCACACTTCAACACCTTATGCAATTATTACTATACAGTTTATTTCTATTTGATATTGTGTCTGTTATTACTTTTAGTGATTGTTTGTTTGGAGTTCAATATTTAATAAAAAAATAGTGTTTTGGATAACAACAAATTCAATTACCATGTGTACTGTGAGAGGGGGTCGCTGCCAGCCACAAATCACCAGAGAATTATCAACCTATTCTGCAGCTTCCCTCAGAAAGTTTTCAACTCAACTTTGAGCCACAAATTTACTTTTGAAAAATCTTAGAGACATTAAAAAAAGGGAAGAAATCTGGACCTCAACTCATCAGATGTGTAAATAGTAAGGGGTAACGTTACGCAGAACTCACAATACATTTTATACCTTGTTTGGTTCTGTAAGAAAAAAACACATGCAGCAGTATCAGTTTGTTTTCTTTCTTTTAACTGACAAACACAATCCTCTTGTTGGGTACTGAGGTAACTTTTTTTTTCCCACAGACAACTTTGGTAAACTATTTTCATTATTTAAAGAAGAAAGAAGACAAAAGTCTACAAAACTGGAAAGCATTTCTGAGGCTGCAGTCACACATTGGCAAACTGTCCTCTCTAACAAATAGCACTTTTGGCCAAACCGTAGCTCCTATCATTAACCGACTTCACTTTGAGCATCCTGAGTTCCTCCTGAATGTCTACATATGTGTTTTCTGAAAAAAAAAAATGTTTTACCATGGCGGTTTATGAGGCTATGGGTGCAAATTGGTGGCGCATTTATGCGTCCTATGCCCAAACTATAACTCTGACAGCTATAGCAGACAAATGTGACTAAGAAGACACATTTCCTACATTTCTACCCATAAATTATTTCTGAAGAGTGGCATCTGCAACCTCAAGTGCAGTTTCCAAATTCATTTTTTGACAAATTTTTCTCTTCCTCTACACTTAAGCTATGATGTAATCTACTCTAACCTCTCCATATGGTAACATTGGGGGGATTTTTGGGTGTGTTTTTGCTGAATAATTTGAAAAACATTTGCCGAAACCCTTAGAAAAGTCTTAGCACACTTGTCATGGCCGAGCCTGTCGATTTCATACCTTTTTAGTGTATGTATGACCAAAACTCCGGGAGGAGTAGTCGACCGAAAAAAACACGGAAGCTACGGAAGAATAAGAAGAAGCGCTGTGTTGGATGTGTTTACACACTACAAAAGATAATTCAGGAACCGGCTACTTCCTGGTTACAAGCCAGATTCTTAACCCTCTAGGCCATGGTCTGTCCAAAAATGATTGTGACGTTTTCTGGGAATCTGCCAGTAGCTCTTGGTCAAATAAGACGAGCAGTGCCAAGGTGATCCAGGAGCTCGTCGACCCGGGGGATTGGATAGGCGTCAAACCGCGAAACATCATTCACCCTGCGATAGTCCACACAGAACCGGATAGACCCGTCCTTCTTGCTTACAAGAAGGATGGGGCTACACCACGCACCGTCATGCCCGAGTGAGTCTCAACATGGTGTTGAATAAGGCTTGTGCGTACTGGCAGGGGGGAGAACACATCAGCGTAACACTGCTGCAACCTGGCAATATGTGCTTTCTGGGACGGTGAGAGATGGTTTTCACAGAGGAGCGAAGCAGGATTGGTCGATTTTGGAACTTCAGGCCCCAACTCATCTCTCTCTGCAATTGCCGTCACTCAGCTTTCCATACTTTAAGGAGGTTGAGGTGATAAATCTGCGTAGCCCCCCCCGTCAGACCGCACAAGCTCATAATCAACATCATCCACTCGTCCTTGCCATTTGGCGAGTGATTTGGAGGCGGAAGATGGGAGTAATACAAGCACTTTATCTCCCGGTGAAAATTGTCTTAACCTAGATCCTCTGTTGTACAGCCGCTGCTGACGTTCCTGGGCCCGCAGCAAATTCTCACGTGATAACTGTCACAGTGTGTGCAGTTTTGCTCTCAGGTCCAGGATGTATTGAATTTCGTTTTTACTGGGGCTTGGACCTTCCTCCCAGCTTTTAGTCCCAGTCTTGTAGGCAAGATGGCGCCAGTGTGTGTGGCTGCCCGTCTGCTGCTCCTGCAATGTTTGGTGTTTTTGTTGTTTCTGACCATCGGCACTAAACAGATTGAGTCTCTGCTGGTGTATGATCGCCATGCCATGTTATCTCTCCGGCAAAATGTTAATGATCTCGGTGCGTTTGCCCGCGATCGACAAAATACTTTGCCCCCGCTCCTGGCGGGGATTCCGCCTCACCTGTTCCGGGCTTCGGCCTTACCTGTACGGCGTAAGCGTCGGCGTCGCCGCGGCAGACGCGGAGGTCGGCTGGTGAAGCTGAGGCTCCAGCTGACGCACTCTTCGTCCATTTCCCAGACAGGACTTATTATAGGATTATTCTCTCCTTTTGCTGTGCCCCGGCGCTTCTTGGATCCCGTTGATGCCTGCCTGGTACCTGTCATCGGCTCATCTGAGGGGCCCCGGCCCCACCGCCTCTGCCCCCTCCGGCTCTCTCAGCGCGGGATAAACCACCGGCTCCTGAGGACGCTGCCTCGGGCTCCCCGATCCACCGGGCCACAAGCCCCGCTGGCTCCCACCAGGATCGGCTTGGTGAACAAAACTTTCATCCTGAGGGATTTCTTTAGCTCCCGTGGCCTGGATTTCCTCTGTGTGACGCAGACCTGGATCGGTACCGGTGAGTGCAGCGCTCTTGTCGAACTTTTACCTGCTGGCTGTTCATTCTTTAACTCCCCGCGGACATCAGGTCGTGGAGGAGGAACGGTGACTGTTTACAAAAATACCTTTAAATGTAAACAGCGCACCATCTCAACGTCATATTCCAGCTTTGAGGTGTCTTTATTTGAGGTGGGTCGTTCCGATCCGGTGCTGTGCGCCGTCATCTACCGGCCCCCCAAATACAACAAGGACTTTGTGAAATATGACTGTACACTTTTCCTAGGGGATTTTAATATTCATGTGTGTTGTCCTGAAAAGCCGCTGGTGAAGGACTTTCTGAGCCTTATTGACTCTTTTAATTTGGTGCAGTGTGTGTCTGGTCCCACACATGAACATGGACACACTTTAGAGCTCGTCCTCTCTCATGGTTTATCTGTGTCTAACTTGGAGATCTGTGACGATGTGTTCTCTGATCATATGCCTGTGCTGTTTGAAGTTGCTTTCTCCTGTGCTGAATTTAAATCTGGCGCTCCTGTTCAGAGACGTCGGATTTTTAACTCTTGCGCTGCTGGTAATTTCTCTGTGGCTTTTGACCAGCTCTGTGTGCCTCCTGTCTCTGCTGACACTGAGGAGCTCAGCTCCTGGTTCCACTCCTCCTGCAGGACCATACTGGACTCTGTGGCTCCATTAAAAACTGTGCAGCCTAAAGCTAAACCTGAGCCCTGGTTTAACGGCAGAACCCGTGAAGCTAGGCGGGAGTGCCGCAGAGCTGAACGGAAGTGGAAGAAGGACAAGCTGCAGGTTTCCTTCCAAATCCTTAAGGACTGTTGGCGCCACTACCAGAGCACCGTTAAAGAGACTAAAAGAGAATACCTGGCTAACATCATTGAGACCAACCACCACAACCCGTGTGTGTTATTCAAGACCATTGAATCTGTTCTTAATGCTCCACAGCCTGTCAGCTTGGAGGCATCTCCTGAAATGTGTGATAACTTCCTGCACTTTTTTATTGACAAGGTTGCTACTGCTAGGTCCCTCATCTCTGCTCCTACATCTGACCCCTCAGTCTCTGCTCCTTGTTCTGCAGCTTTTGATGGTTTTGAGCCAGTGTCTCTGTCTCTTTTAGAGGACCTGGTTGGCCATATTAAACCATCAGGTTCTCCCTGTGATGCTGTCTCCCCTCGTTTCTTTAAAGAGGTTTTCCCCAGTATAGGGCAGTCTGTATTACATATCATTAACAGTAGTCTGTCTACTGGTCTTGTTCCTCAAAGTTTTAAACATGCAGTGGTGCAGCCCCTACTGAAGAAACCTGGCCTAGATCGCAGTGTACTGGCCAATTTTAGGCCTATCTCCAAGCTGCCCTTTATCTCTAAGGTCTTGGAGAAGGTGGTATATGGTCAGCTACAGTCTTTTCTTGATGTACATGGTGTCCTGGAGGTGTTCCAATCTGGTTTTAAAACTATGCATAGCACAGAGTCAGCTCTACTCAGAGTTTTTAACGATATCCTCCTGGCAAATGACTCTGGTGACTATGTAGTACTTGTTCTGTTGGACCTGACTGCAGCGTTTGACACTGTGGACCATAGCACCCTAGTGGCTCGGTTACGCCACCTAGTGGGCATCAGTGGTACTGCGCTGGAGTGGTTCAAGTCCTACCTGACTGACAGAAGTTTAAGTGTAAGCCTTGGTACCTCAGAGTCCAGCCCTGCTCCACTGCTGTATGGGGTTCCACAGGGGTCAATTTTAGGGCCCCTGCTTTTTTCTTTGTATTTACTGCCTTTGGGCTCCATCTTGAGAAAGCACGGCATCCCCTTTCACTGCTACGCTGACGACAGTCAGATATACGTGCCGCTGAAGAAAAAAGATGCTTTCTCCCTCACACCGCTCCTGTCTTGTCTCAAAGACATCAAGGCCTGGATGGCCTTGAACTTTTTAAATTTTAATGAGCAGAAAACAGAAGTGATGGTGTTTGGCCCTCGTGGCTCTTGTGTGACCCCTCCTTTTGATTTGGGCCCTCTGGCAGATTTTTTAAGACCGACTGTGTTAAATTTAGGTTTTAAGATGGACAGTGATTTTAAATTAGATCGTCAGATTAGTGCTGTTGTGAGGTCAAGCTTTTTTCACATCAGGCAGCTGGCTAAGGTGAAGCCTTTTCTCACACACAAGCACTTTGAAACGGTAATCCACGCCTTCGTTACATCTCGGCTGGATTACTGTAACTCACTGTGCCTTGGAGTCAGCCAGTCCTCCCTCGCACGGCTCCAGTTAGTGCAAAATGCGGCTGCTCGCCTCTTAACTGGAGTTCATAAGAGGGAGCACATAACTCCCATCCTGGCCTCCTCCACTGGCTGCCTGTGCATTTTAGAGTCCATTTTAAGATTCTTTTATTTGTTTTTAAATCTTTAAATGGTCCTCTCTGAGCTCCTCCACCCCTACGCTCCTGCTCGGTGCCTCAGGTCAGCTGATCTGCTGCTCCTGCAGGTACCGAGGTCTAAACGGAAGCTCAGAGGGGACAGATCTTTTTTTGTTGCAGCCCCCAAACTGTGGAATGAGCTACCTTTGCACATCAGGCAAGCCTCCTCACTGTCCATTTTTAAAACTCATCTTAAAACCTATTTTTATTCCTTGGCTTTTAACCACGCATGAGACTCTGCTCTTGTTTTAGTGTTTTTATGGTCTGCTTTTATTTATTGTTTTTTATATTGTTTTAAAAAGCAATGAATCTATGTATTTTAGTGTTTATTCCTGTTTTATTTATTTTATTGTCTCTTGTTCTGTTTGTTTATGTACAGCACTTTGTTGCGGCTGTGGTTGTTTTAAAGTGCTTTACAAATAAAGTTGAGTTGAGTTGAGTTGAGCTTTAACGAAGTCCAAAATCCCGCGTGGTTTCGTGACATAAAATGGGTGCCTTGGTGAGTCAGGATCTCTTTGGGGATCCTGAAGCAGACTACTGGTGTAAAATGTAAAAGACTTCTCGCAAGTCTAAGATTTGGAATCAAAAATGTTGGTGTGGACCAAAAATTTATATCCATCCATCCATCAATTTTCCTCTGCCTATCCGGGGCCGGGTCGCAGGGGCAGCAGGCTATGCAGGGCATTCCAGGCGTCCCTCTCCCCAGCCACAACATCCAGCTCACCCTGGGGGACCCCGAGGCATTCCCAGTCCAGGAGAGAGATATAATCCCTCCACCGTGTTCTGGGTCTTCCCCGGGTCCTCCTACCACTTGGACGTGCCCGGAACACCTCTAAGGAGAGGCGCCCAGGAGGCATCCTTACCAGATGCCCAACCCACCTCAGCTGACTCCTTTCGACGTGAAGGAGCAGCGGCTCTACTCCGAGCTCCCTCCGGATGTCTGAGCTCCTCTCCCTATCTCTAAGGCTGAGCCCAGTCACCCTACAGAGAAAGCTCATTTCAGCCGCTTGTATCCATGATCTTGCTTTTTCGTTCACTACCCAAAGCTCATGACCATAGGTGAGGGTTGCAACGTAGATTGACAGGTAAGTCGAGAGCTTTTTTTTCCGGCTCAGCTCCTTCTTCACCACAACGGTCTGGTACATCGCCTGCATCACTGCCGACCTCGCACCAAACCGCCTGTCCATCTCACGCTCCGTTCTACCCTCACTCATGAACAAGACCCCTAGCTACTTGAACTCCTTCGCTTGAGGCAGTACCTAAGTCATAGCTCGTTGGGGCACCATCTGTAAAACAAACAAAAAAGCTAATTCACCGAAATAAGTCTCATAAAGTTGGGGGTTGAAGCTCCTCACACAAAGGACTCAAGCTGTGAAGGGGTAACCAATCCTTGCTTGTTGGCCTAGTGAGAGCTGCAAAACTGTGTTTGGTTACAGTTAATTTAAAGTATATTACGTGTAAATCAGTGTGTGAGCAAGTCAAAGGTTAGTAAGTTAGTTGCATATAAGACTGACTGCCTGTATAAAGCAAGATTAACATACAACTTTGATTGTAATGTGAATATCACATGAATATACTTGAAACCAACATATAAACCAAATCATTAATTACAGGCTTTCTATGGCAGTTGCAATGAAGTCTGCATTAATTAATGCAACTTTGGTGCGCAGAGAAGGTCAGAGTTGCAGTTATTTCAGAATTCCTTATGGAAAGTAGATTCTGAATGAAGTCTCATCCTCAGTTGCACAGGATCTCAGCAGGGAGTGAAGGAGGAGGGGGATGGTGAATCCAGGGTCCCCTCCTGGAGGAGATGGAGATGTTTCTGCTCTGGGGGCAGTGGAGTGGCGGTGACCTGCCATTTTGTGAGTTGACTCAGAAAGCTGCATTTAATCCACAAATGTTTAAGTCCACAAATGAACCCAAGATTCAACTGTGGTACGATCCCAACATACTCAACCCTTCCCTGCAAATTACTCCAGCTAAATCAATAAAGGATTTGTGTCTGCACTGATACCTGCCTCTTAAGTCTTGCATTTGGGTACAGACCTTGCATAGTTCATAACAACCACCTTGGTCTTCCAAGCCAGGAGCATATTAGCATAAGAGGGTGGAGCTAAGTTAACATATAGAACTACAGTTTGCTAGCTCGCTAGGTTAGCATACAACAGAACAGAAGGCAACTTCAACAACCAGTGCAGAGAGGTGGACATTTTTTCTTTTTGATCATTAAAAAGGCCCCAAGATTTAAAAACGCCCTGATAAAACAGGGAAAACCCACTTAAAATTTAAAAGGCCGGATCAGTTAAAAATAGAGCAGCATCCAGCCCCAGGTTACTCATGTCTGAAGATACAGCTGGTCAGGCTCCTCCACACCAGGTCTGACAACCCTGTCAGGAATCCTTGGATGAATTAAAATAAAAAAGTGGCTGTTGAACTGGCCAAGTGAACGAGGCCCTGTCCCCTCTCCTCTCTAGGTAAATAGATATAATAAATAAATCAGGATCTGTCATTTAACTCCCATATAAAACAAACTTCAAAGACTGCATTTTTTCACCTACGTAATATTACAAAAATTAGACACATCCTGTCTCAAAAGGATGAAGAAACATTTGCACTTGCTTTTGTTACTTCAAGGTTAGATTACTGTAATTCCTTACTGTCAGACTGCTCCAAGAAATCCCTCAAAACTCTTCAGTTCGTCCAAAATGCTGCGGCTCGTGTACTGACAAGAACCAAGAAAACAGATCATATTTCTCCTGTTCTAGCTTCGCTGCACTGGCTCCCTGTAACATCCAGAATTGAGTTTAAAATCCTTCTTCTTACTTACAAAGCTCTAAATGGTCAGGCACCATCATATCTTAAAGACCTCATAGTGCCATATTACCCTTCTAGAGCACTACGCTCCCAAAATTCTATGTTACTTGTGGTTCCTAAAGTCCTTAAAACTAGATTGGGAGCAAGAGCCTTCAGTTATCAAGCTCCTCTCTTGTGGAATCATCTCCCAGTCTCAGTACGGGAGGCAGACACCCCGTCTTTATTCAAGAGTAAACTTAAAACTTTCCTCTTTGACAAAGCCTATAGTTAGGGCTGGCTGAGGCCTGCCTTGGACCAGCCCCTAGTTATGCCGCTATAGGCCCAATGTGTCGGGGGACACGATACACCGGGCCCCTCTTTTCTTCTCTTTCTCTGATGTCCCAATAATACATGACACAAGCTTTTATTATCCCAGAGTACTAGCACTTTTCTTTGCTCTCTCTTCCACAGGGTGTCGTGCTGTGGTCCTGCTCCATCACTCCTGCTGGTCTCACTGCTGTGGATCTGGTTGGGCCCCAGATGGGAATGCTCCTCTCCTGGTCCACTCTACACTCACCATCACTACGGGCCAATGGTGGCGCTTCATCACCTGCTGCTGTGGCCCTCCCAGAACTCCTCTCTGTTTCTCTCTCAACCGTCTCTCTCTATCCTCGCTCCCTCTCCCCCTTCAACCTTCGATGTGAGGGTCTAAGGACAGACGATGTCGTGCCATGTACAGTCTGTGAAGCCCTTTGAGGCAAATCTGTGATTTGTGATTTTGGGCTATATCAATTAAATTGATTTGATTTAAAGTGAAGCCTTTTCTTATGCACCAGCACTTTGAAACAGTAATCCACGCCTTTGTTACTCGGCTGGATTACTGTAACTCTTTGTACTTTGGAGTCAGCCAGTCCTCCCTCGCACGGCTCCAGTTGGTGCAGAACGCAGCTGCTCGCCTCTTAACTGGAGTTCGTAAGAAGGAGCACATAACTCCCATCCTGGCCTCCCTCCACTGGCTGCCTGTTTGCTGCCTGTTGTTTTCAAATCTTTAAGTGGTCTCGCCCCGTCTTACCTCTCTGAGCTCCTCCACCCCTACACTCCTGCTCGGTGCCTCAGGTCAGCTGATCTGCTGCTCCTGGAGGTACCGAGGTCTAAACGGAGCTCAGAGGGGACAGATCTTTCTCTGTTGCAGCCCCCAAGTTGTGGAATAAGCCGCCTTTGCACATCAGACAAGCCTCATAACTGTCCATTTTTAAAACTCATCTTAAAACCTATTTTTATTCCTTTGCTTTCAACCGCGCATGAGACGCTGCTCTTGTTTTGTGTTTGCTTTTATTTGTTTTTTTTTAAAATTGTTTTTAAAAAAAGCAATGCAACTATTTATTTTCGTGTGTATCAGCACTTTGTTGCGGCTGTGATTGTTTTTGAGGTGCTTTACAAATAAAGTTGAGTTGAGTTGAGTTTTCCAAGGAAGACACCAAGATATTTAAGGCTGTCGGTTTTCAAAAATTGAAATTTTTGGAAAACAAAAAATTCCCAGAGCTACACTCTCACAAACACGCTCTCACTCAGAGAGAGAGGGAGAGAGAGAGAGAGAGAGAGAGATTCGGGGAAAGTGATGAAGATGATGGTCTGCTGTACAAAGTGAGGAGGGAAGGGACATCAGAGTCCAAATACACAGAGGGGAAAAGGAGGGGTGGGATTATGAGAAGAGAGAAGTAAATCAATTACATGACTCAGTTTTGTTCAGAAAGCTGCCAGAGTTGCAGCTATCTGCAGATCTCTGAAGATGGAGGCTTGGGATGATTGGGTGCCTTGTTTCCGTGAATTCCTCAATATCTCCTGCTGGATCCCACCGCCTCCTTGGCCTGAAACATTGTTTATTAACATTACACTGTACTCCATCTCTGTGCTCACTGCGGTCCTCAACCTGCTCATCATCATCTCAATCTCCCACTTCAGGCAGACATTAACTTTTTTGTTTCTCTTTTCTGGTTTGGTACTTTAAACATGTGAATCACTGCTGTAGATTAAGAAGAATTGTCTTTGAACTGGATGTGAATAATGTTGCTGCTCTAACACTAGTATTATCTTCTGTCCTCCTGACTGCATGTTAACGCAAAAACCACTGTGACCTCTACGTTGTTATTTAAATCGTCTACACTTAGATATGTTCAACATATATGTTGCTGAACAGAAAACATCTAAATTCTTTTTTATCAATATTTGTAATAGTTTGTACATTTTATTATAATAATAATAATAATAATGCATCAGTTTTATATAGCGCTTTTCAAAATACACAAAGACGCTTTACAAAAAACACAGAGTGAACAAATGTACAATACATACAGTACATACATACATACATACATACATACAAATATTCAAAAACAACAATACGGTGGATAGGAAAGAGATAAGAAGACAGAGGGTGGAAAATGATTTATCAGGTGTTGTAAGTGATGTTGAAGAGGTGGGTTTTTAGTTGACTTTTGAAAGACGGCAGTGAGTCGGAGTTTCGGATGGCCAGGGGGATGGAGTTCCAGAGGGTAGGGGCGGCAATGGCAAAAGCTCTGTCCCCTATGGTGCGGTATTTGGTCCTGGTGATGGTGGTGAGGGTGTTGGCGTCAGTGGAGCGTGTTCGGTGGGGGTGAATGGGGCGATGGAGGAGATCTGTCAGGTATGGAGGGGCAAGGTTGTTTAGGGCTTTGTAGGTGGTGAGGAGGATCTTGAAATGAATGCGTTGTTTTACGGGAAGCCAGTGAAGTTGACGGAGGATGGGCGTGATGTGTTCTCTGGAGGGGGTGTGGGTGAGCAGTCGGGCAGCGGAGTTTTGTATATATTGCAGTTTTTGAAGGACAGTGGAGGGGAGGCCATACAGGATGCTATTGCAGTAGTCGAGTCTGGAGGTGATGAAGGCATGAATGAGTGTTTCAGCGGCTGAGAAGGAGAGAGTGGATCGAAGGCGTGCTATGTTGCGGAGGTGGAAGAAGGATGTTTTGGTGACGTTGTTTATGTGTGACTTGAAGGAGAGTGCGGGGTCCATGTTGATGCCAAGGTTTCTGACCAGGGGGGAGGGAGTGACAGAGTGACCATCGATACAGAGTGTGAAGTTCTCGGAGGTGGGGAGGGTGGATTTTGGGCCGAAGATTATGATTTCAGTTTTACTGCTGTTGAGTTTGAGGAAGTTGTGGTCCATCCAGGTTTTTATGTCGGTGAGGCAGTTGGTGAGGGTGGAGAGAACAGTTGGAGTGATGGTTTTGGTGGTGATGTAGAGTTGAGTGTCGTCGGCATAGCAGTGAAAGTGAAGTCCATGGCGGCGGATGATGTGACCAAGTGGGAGCATGTAGAGGATGAAGAGGATGGGGCCAAGCACTGAGCCTTGGGGGACTCCGTGTGAGACAGGGGTGGTGTGGGATGTGTGATTGTTTATTGCGATGTAGTGAAATCTTTCAGACAGGTATGAGTTGAACCAGGAGAGGGCGGAGTCGGTGATGCCTATGGATGTCAGGCGGCTGAGGAGGATGGAGTGGTTGACGGTATCGAAGGCAGCACTGAGGTCCAGGAGGAGAAGAATGGTGAGAGAGCCGGAATCAGATGAGAGTAGGAGGTCGTTTGTGACTTTGATTAGAGCTGTTTCAGTGCTGTGGTGGGTTCGAAAGCCAGATTGGAATGTTTCGTATAGGTTATTGGAGAGGAGGTAGGTCTTGAGTTGAATTGCGATGGCTCTTTCCAGTAGTTTTGAGATGAATGTGAGGTTGGAGATGGGTCTGAAATTGCTGGGGTCGTCAGAGTCAAGACCAGGTTTTTTAAGGAGAGGCGTGATAGCAGCAAGCTTGAGAGGTGGGGGGACAGTGCCAGAGGTAAGAGAGGAGTTGATGATGTCAGTGATTAGTGGGGCGACAGAGGTGAAACAGGCTTTGACGAGTTCAGAGGGCATGGGGTCCAGGGGGGAGGTGGATGATTTCATGGTGGAGAGTATTTTAGAGAGGTCTGCTGTGGTTATTGGTGAGAAGGTAGAGAGCCGGTGTTCTGAGGATGAAGGAGGTGTGGGTTCAGGGACCGGGGTGGAGGCAGAGGAGGTTGCAAGCTGGTTGTGGATGTTCTCTATTTTGGAGTTGAAAAATGAAATGAGGTTGTTGCATTTCTCCGGGGTGAATGAGGATGAAGTGTTGTCGTGGGGCTTGAGGAGTTTATTTATGGTGGAAAACAGAGTGCGTGGGTTGGAGGATCCAGAGTGAATGATACCAGAGTAGTAGACAGAACGGGCTTTGTTTAGTGCTGATTTGTAGAGGTTTGTGTGCTCTTTGTATGTGAGGGCATGTACTGTGAGACCGGTTTTCCTGTGAAGTCGTTCTAATTGTCGCAGTTGTTTTTTGAGTTTGTGAAGTTCCGGGGTGAACCAGGGAGCCGAGTGAGTAAAAGTGACGGTTTTGGTTTTCAGGGGGGCCAGATTGTTTAGGCATGAAGACAGTGTGTTGTTGTAGATGTTGACGAGGTCCATGGGGGTTGGATTTGCAGGGAAGGTGAGACTGGAAAGTGTGTTTGCTATGCAAGTGGAGAGAGAGACTGGGCAGATGGATTTAAGGTTGCGAAAAGTGATTTTGCGGTCCTGTTTGGGTTGGAGGGCGGGAGTGTCAGCGACAAGTGTGATGGCCAGGTGGTCGGATATGGAGAGGTCGGTGCTGGAGATATTGTGGATGTGGAGGCCAGTGGAGCAAACCAGGTCTAAGATGTGGCCACGGTTGTGGGTGGGAAAGTTGATGTGTTGTGTGAAGCTGAGGCAGTTGATTAGGTCCAGAAAGTCCATGGCATTTTTACAGTCCGGGGAGTCAATGTGGAGGTTGAAGTCGCCGAGGAGTAAAACAGATGGTGAGATTGAGGAGAGTGCGGTGATGAATTCAGAGAGTTCTGATAGAAATGATGGGTTGGGTTTGGGTGGACGGTAGATGACTGCAATGATGAGAGGTTTAGGGCCGGGTAGTTTAAAAGCCAGGTGTTCAAATGATGGAGCAGCAGGGATGGAGAGAGGGCGAGGTTGGAGGTCTTGTTTGTAGATGGCAGCAATGCCCCCTCCTCTGCCCTCAGGACGTGGGTTGTCCAGGTAGGAATATCCAGTGGGGGTGGTTTGATTTAGTGAGAAATAATCCAGGGGTTTTTGCCATGTTTCATTGAGGCACAGAAGGTCAATTTGTTGGTCGATGATGAATTCATTGAGGATAAGACTTTTATTGTTGAGTGATCTTGTGTTGAAGAGGGCGATTTTTAGGTGCTTTTGTTTTGAAATTGATGGGACGGAAGTAGGAATTTGACGGAGGCTGAAGGTGTTCACTCTGGACGCATTCTGATGACGTGAGCTGTTGTGATGACGCGGAGAGCAGGTGCGGGAGCTGCGGTCAGACCAGAGCGCTGGGATGGAGTTTTCTGCGGTGGAACTGTAAATAAACTTGCGACGGGACCCTCGATGAATGTAGCGGGGACGGAGGAGAAGTCGAGAGTTTTTTAAAGTGGTGATGAGTTCGGTTGAAGGAGGAATTTGGGGAATGAGCTGACGGAGCTGCAAGGATGAGTAGCGAAGTGCCATGTCCGAGGCTGTGAAGAGGCAAACGCTGGAGATGGATGGTGACCGGTGAAGAGGCAGAAGGTGGAACAGGATCAACAACCACAGCGTGGTGGATGGAGAGACCAGCCCGCTTGGGCCCATCAGGGTTGGAGGCCGGAGAAAGCCAACGTAGCCGTGCAGCTAGCTCAGGGAGCCGCCACCACTGGCTAGTTAGCCGGCTCGAGTCGAAGGGTAGCGGTCCCAGCCAGCAAGGGGCTAGACCGCACCGAGACAGGTGGAAACCTGCCCGAATCTCTACCCTCAACTTAGCGGCGATGGAAGCCGTCCACTGAATGGGAGCAGGGTTGATTCGGGAAGAAGGCAGCGGGCCGAAGCAGCCGCACCGGTACAGGTGGAGATCCGTCCGGGTTTACCTTCGACCAGGTTGCGGGGATGGATCCTTCGACACCGTGCGGTGAGTGTCCAGGCTAACACACTGCACAGAACACTGAGAGGGGCTCTGAAACAGTAGCCTAGCACCACCGTCGATGTTGCTTTGAGAAAAATCCAGGTAGATTTAGCCGAGAATGTAGTTTTTAGAGTTTTTTAGAGCGAGAAGCGGCAGCCAAGCGCGCCAGCGTCCTCTCGTCTCGGATCTAGATCCTATGCACATTTTTCAAAATTATGAGCACTGTTTTGTAGATTGATGCTTTTCTCTTTTCCTCCAGGCAGCTCCACACACCCACCAACATCATCCTCCTCTCTCTGGCTGTCTCAGATTTTCTTGTGGGCCTCCTGGTGATGCCAGCAGAAGTGGCAATGTGCTGGATGTTTGGTGACCTTTTGTGTTCTCTTCATAGGTTTGTGTCCGACATCATTTTCTCTGCTTCAGTCGTAAACATGGTGCTCATATCAGTTGACCGCTATGTGGCTATTTGTGACCCTCTGCATTACACCACCAGAATCACTGTGAAAAGATCTAAAGTCTGTGTTTGTCTTTTATGGTTCTGTTCTGTTGCCTCCAATAGTTACTACTTTAATTTACATCTTTTTCAACAACGTGTGTTTCAAGAAAACACTTCTTTCTGCTATGGAGATTGTCTTGTTTTATTACATGAGGTCAGTGCCTACCTTCAACTTGTTTTAAACTTAATTGTTCCTGTTACTGCCATTATAGTTTTATATACTAGAGTCTTTGTTGTGGCTGTGTGTCAAGCTCGTGCCATGCGCTCTCACATTACAGCTGTCACAAAGCAGATTTCAGTGACTAAAACAGCAAAGAAATCTGAGCTGAAAGCAGCCAGGACTCTTGGTGTTTTGGTAGTTGTGTTTCTAATGTGTTTCACACCAAGTTATTCAAGTATGACAGGATATGAATCCATAAGTCATTCAACATCATTCTTTTTTTCGTATCTATACTTATTCAACTCTTGTTTAAACCCTCTGATTTATGCCTTGTTTTACCCCTGGTTCAGGAAAACAGTTAGACATATTGTTACTCTTCAGATACTGCAGCCTGGCTCCTGTGAGGCCAACATACTGTAGAGAAGCTATGGAAGGATGATGTCAAGAAATTGGTGAGAATAAAATAATATTTCTGTGTTTTTTCTCCTCTGCTATGTTTTTATTCATTTTGAGTTTTCAATGTCACATTTCATAATCTATTTTTAGAAAAGAAAGATATAATCTGCTCATCTATGAGAAGTGTTGTTAATCTGTAGAAGAGCGTGAAGTCAAGAGATAACCTTTTTGAACTGTTGACTCCTTGTTGACTATTCTCTCTCCCATGCACATGATGTGTGAGGAAACTGCTCTGAACCCTCTCAGAGACAGATGTAGATGCTGGATGTGTTGTATCTCTGCAGGTCTGTTTGAGAGTCACATCTTTGGGGTGTTTAAAGATTACCAGATGCCCAACATACTGAAATGTATGTGTACACACTGAATTTAAAAATGAAATGTCTTTTTAATTTAAAAAATAACTCATGACTATCAATCAATCAAACTTTGTGTAGCACCTTTCATACAAATAACATGTATTTTTAAAACATTAACATTCTCTGCTGCCCTCAGGTCTTCAGGAAGGTTGTTCCAGAGGTGTGGTCCATAGGGATGAAAGGTCACCGAGTGTTTAGGTTCTGTCTTTAGGGATTATTAAAAGTCCACTACTAGAAGACCTGAGTGTTGGAGAGGATTCATAGGCTAAAAGCCTCTCTGATAAATAAATAGCACATACCGTTTTTCCCCAATTTATAGCCAGGCACCTATTAATGACTGGCCATATTTAGTAACCTGGCGTAAAAACTATTTTCAGTAAATAAAAGCCGGCCTCTTTTATAAGCCGGGTGTCTTACCGGTGTTATGTCAAAGTCTCCCGCTGTCCTAGTCATTCTCTGTAAAGTCGAGCCGTTTACGCACGTTCCTCTGCGCTTTTTAGTAGTTTAGACATTTTAAATCCTGCTTAAAATTAACATTCAGCGTGCTGTTCATTGTTTGTTTACATCCGAGTACTTCCAATATGGCTGACATCCGGGTAACTGGCTACAATGCGCTGTGTAAAACACTCTAAAAAGTGCCAGTCAGAGCTGCTCTGATTTCCTTTTTTTTAATAAAAGCCCCCTTCAAATAAAAGCCTGCCCCTATTATTAGCAAGGTCCAAAAACTGATTTTTTATTAATATAAGCCCCGGCTACTATTTGAGTAAACACAGCAGACAATTAAGAGCTTTATAAACTTCTGAAGCAAACAGGCAGCCAATGCAGAGACTTTTAAATTGTTGTAATATGTGGTCTTTTTCGAGTCCTGGTCAGCAAACATGTTGCTGAGTTTTTAAGTAATTGTAGATGAGCTATATTATTTTTGGGGAGACCAGAAAGTAGAGCATTAGAGTAGGCGATACTGCAGGTGATAAATGTGTGCATTTGTCACATGGGTTAAGTAAGATTTTATTGTCTGTCTTTTTAGCTCCCAGTGTGTTTTAATTTACAATATTTCTGATTTTAGTGTGTAGTTTTTATTTATGTTCATATTGCATGTATTGCACACCAGGAGTGTATTGTGATTTTATTCTGAAAAGCCCATATGGATGTGACTCCCCACGGTGTAATCGCCTGCACCTGTGGAGCGTAAAATTAGCAGACTTAAAACAAGCTTCCAGAGGAAACGGGAGTAGAGACCGATCGAGTGGAAAGGGCAGGAAGCCGAAGCAGGAACAGAGGGGACCGATCCCAGTGACCACGCCAGAGCTGTTGTACGGAGAAGCCAGGGACTGATTGTTAGAAGGCCCCATGAAGAAGAGTGATACTCTTCCTTCTACGTGAGTAGTGATCTACGACTAAGTGTGACCCGCTGTATGTACGTGTGTTTAAAAGTGCAGTGACTGCTGTCTTGCTCTCCTGATAGCTGGAGGTCAACGCCCTGAGGAAGACAACAGTGCAGTGCAGAGGGGTAAAGAGGCCGCAGGACCGAGCGTGGAGTGTATCAACGCTTTCTACGGCGACAGATCGACTTCCACTGGCGCTCCGAGTGCTGCAGCCCCTGCCTTTGCAGATAAGACTCTAGGCCGTTTTATTGGACTCCCTCGCCCCTCAGTTTTTAGCTTCCCTCATTCTAACGTCCTTTTACCAGCCCCCCGGTCCTACCATTTTTAATCTTTGACCCGTGTTTTTAACATGATTTTATTGTGTGAATAAATATCAGTGCTTCTGCTCAAGGATCTGTGGTTTTCTTGGTTTTAGCAACTGCTCTCTTGCCTGATTTTAAACGATACAGTCATTTTTAATAGTCTTTAATAACATTTTATGAAAATAACAAACATACACCGTAGCTCCTCAACACATTAATGTCTCTGTATTGAGAGAGAAATGTTCGCACTCTGGCACTGCTCTTCAGATGATAAAATGCATTCTTAGGTATGTTTCTAATGTGGGACTCAAAACTAAACTCAGAATCAAAAAGTACTCCAAGGTTTTTTTCCTGATGACTTGGGTTCAATGCCAGAGTGGGTTTAATGTAAAATTGGCATTGATTTTCTTGAGCAGGGCAGGAATTGCCCTCGCAATTTGGCCTTGTGCCCTAGAAAAAAATATCTGCCCTGAGGCCACGGAGGCCTTGATGCCCCGCCTGCACTGCCCCAGTTGGTTTTACGGTTTTCGAGTCTGCCTCTTTCCTGTCAACACAGCTTGGACACCTGTGCCTTTAGAGAAAAAAAGCATCTTTTGATGACATTCATCATCAGTGGTGGGTTTAATTCGAGCCTGGCATGAACCACTCGGACGGGCTATAATGACAGTTTGACACGAATCTATCACCGGCCAAGCAAGGAGACTTCATCAAATACAGACTAATCTGTCCTGCCATAGTCTCATGTGCTGCGCTAATGACACATTTCAAGCTACTGAAAGAATATCTACACTATTCATAATACAAAGTTATTTGGCGTTGTGTTGCCGTTGCCTCAGCAAAGTGTCTGTCACCCATCAATCAATCAAACCCCGACCCACCTCTCGGTCCTCCTCTGACTCAGATTGTTTTTCAGTGAGTGTCATGGTGCCGTCCTATGGCGACTTGGTGTTGTTCTGTCTGTCAGTATGATTGGTTGTGCTGTGTTTACGCGTGGATTATGTTTTTGGGATCATCAAGTATGAGAGAACGGCTCTCCTCCACATAAGGATAACATGGCTAAATTTGAGCCATAGCTGAACTTTTACGAGGACGTTTTAATCAGAACCATGGACACCAGTGGTTCCCGAGGGTTTACCAATGCTAACCCCCGGCTGAGAACCAGGAAGTGCGGCAAAAGAGCTGGTCTTGAGATGGGTGTCTTTCTTTTTGCTTTGAATACTTCCATGGTTAAACCCCTTCGGAAACGAAGTAATTTATATACATCACTTTTTAATAACTACAGACCAGTATCCCATCTTCCATTTTCAAGCAAACTTTTAGAGAAACTTGTTTTTAATTAACTGAATTATTTTTAAAACCCCTTCCATGTTTGTCATTGTGGTTATTAGGGCCAGAGAATGATTGACCTGCGAGGTCCCTATTGTTTTTTGAATTAATATTTATTAGGTCCCAAGCAGGTAATGACCTGCGAAGTCCCTATTGTTTTACATTTGCTTATTTTATTATTACTTTTATAGGGACCTGTCAGGCCGGGCTCGAAGCAGGACTCAGACACAGAGATAGAGTATGTCAAAAGCACTTTATTTTGGTACTTAGTCAGCAAGAGGAACTCCCCGAACAGAGGAAACAAAAGGGCTATGAACATTAAACAGTCTAGAAGACCTAACACTAATAATCCCTAAAAAGAGGGAAAACACAAAACTCCTGACTATCCTGAAACTCAGGGCAAACTATCCTACGGGATAAGGAACAAACAACTAGACAAGGGAAGGGGGGAAAAAGGGACAAAATAAAATACTAATAAACAAAAGGCGCTCCAAAAGGGAGGAAAAGACCTAACAGGGAAAAAGACTAAACTAAAAATCACTCCGTAAAATGGAGGAACAATCTAAGGGAGAAAAACTAAAGAACTCAAAATCAGTCTTAAGGAGGAATAACAAAAGGCAATCCAAACAACTAACAAACTAAGGGAGCAGCTAAGCTGTGAAAATTTACAAAAGAAAATCACTCTTATGAGGAGAACAAACTTGAAAACGAAGCAAGGCAGATGACTGTGGCGATGACAAGAACTGTGGTAATGCTGGCGAGACGAAAAACGACACACTGGCACAGGACAAGGGAGACACAGCCTATTTAACACATGAGGGAGGGAGCACCAGGTGAACACAATTGGTAATTAGGGGAGACACTCAGGCAGGTGACACACACAGGGAGGGGCAGGTGATCTGAAACGAGAGGAGAGTTACTTTTCAAAATAAAAGCAGTGACGAGACCAAAACATAAAAAAGCCAAGACCTCGCCACGGTGTGACAGGGTGCGAGGACCCTATTGTTATTGGTCCGTTTGATAAGCCACGCCCCCTTTTCCTTACAATTGAACCGTTTGTAGTACAGACTTGTATGAGGTGTCGTTGTACTCAGGACAGAGTCCCTGTTTAATCCCTGCACTTACGTTAAGCCACGGCACATTTTCCTTACTAACAAACCGTTTGTTCTACAGACTTATATAAGGTGTCAGTGTACTCAGGACAGAGTCCCTGTTTAACTGGTTATCGATTGCTCTGCCCCTTTTGATTGGCCACGCCCCTTTTCATTAGTCAACGGCCAGTTGTCGGACACTCTTCAGCGGTGGCAGCCAACGATCACTGGACCCAGCGTGACCAGCTCCCCCGATGGTGCCTCCCTCAGATGGCTCCTGTTTAGTGCTGCTTGCAGCCCTAGTTTGTGATTTTTGAGTAAGTTTTCTTTTGTAAAAAAAAAAAAAAATTGCATTCATCCTGTTTCTTGTCCGGTTTTTTGAAAGATCCCTTTTTAAAAGTTTTCATTGCGCCTCATCACTTGAATGAGGTGGCTGTGCGACAGTCGCAGTCTAGTCATTTTCATAGTATGACAAGAGACAGTCAGAGATCTCCCTTCCATTTTGGGCATCTGACAAGGAACAGAGAGATGCCTCTCTCCCAGGATGCCCTGCGTTTATGGCACCTACAGGCCAACTCATTGGTCAAGGGACCTTTGGCAGCGCAGGTGGTACCCTGTAAAGACCAGATCTCCACCTCTGATCTTTCGCTCTCTACTGCTGGCCCAGCAGCAACACCTCCATCTCCTTCAGGTGGTGACCCAGAGGCCTAGATTCACCAGTGCCCACCTCCTTTCTCAACCCCTCCAGAGATCTCCCGCTCAGGGTGAGACTTTCTCCAGAAAATTGCCTTTTCCAAAAAGGAATTCTGAAACAACTGCAACTCTGATCTACTCTGCGCATCAAGGTTGAATTATTGAACGCAAAATTCAAGGCAATTGCCAGAGAAGGCAGAAGCAGACAGCAAAAAGATGTCTGGAGGAAATGGAGGAAGGGTGGGAGAGGGTGAGAGCGTTTCGCTGCAGTATACTTTCAGGGGAATTTTTTTTTTCCAGTAACGGCCTTGAGGCCAGAGCTATTGAGGGGGGGGGGGACAGATAAGATTGGAATTTTGGGCTTAGGCGAGTGGCCGCATGCAATTTCCATGGCTACCCGTCTTGTCCATACTGGTCTCCGGATCTATCCAGATCCAGAGCCTTTGCAAGGCCATCAATTTCTCCAAGATTTTATCCATATTGCGGTTTGTGACCACAGTCTGGGTGCCAACAGCTCTGCCCATCGCTTCAATCATGTCTGGCAGCCTTGCTTTGGACAGCTGTCACCGTTTTGTGTATATCTCAATAAGCCAGGGCAATGCCTAATCCAATCAGCAAAAGACCTGTAATCATGGTTCCAAATCGGTAAGATCTTCAACGTCCTCTACAGAAAGAGCCTCCAGGTACACGACCCGCCACCTCTCCCATTCGTGCATCGTGTAGCCAGCTGAGAATGTCCCACTCTATAAACCATAGATGTTTGATTTTATTTGCTGTCACAAATCAGGAAGACCCAAACGCAGTACAGTCCTACTGTGATTTTTATGTTCTTTATTTTACTGCAACAGTGAACAACAGATGACTGCACTAGGCAGCAGGCAGGAACACAGTATTTCTTGACAAGTCTATAGACAGAGCTGCAGTCCAGAAGTCCAAAGCAAAAGCTGGCCGAAGAGTAATCCTCCACGGAGAAGCCGGAGTGGCAACAGAAGCAGACAAAATAACACCAGGAACTCACAGGCAGGGTTCGGAGTCGGGGACGGAAGGCAGTTAGATATCCAGGGCAGAGACGAAGATTCTGGGTCAGGAACAAGCAGGGTCGGAACCGGGAAATCAAGCCGAGGAAAAGCGCTGGAAAGTTCTGCATACTACAAAGACAATCTGGCGCTGTAGTGCTGGGCTGGTGTAGCTAAAATAGTGGCTGGATGCTGATGAGGAGCACCTGAGTGCACAGGTGAACAGAGTTGGCTGATGAGAAGGGCGTGGCCAGCAGGGAGAGTGAGCAGAGGGGAGGAGAGTGGAAAATTACTGGCAGAGCAGCAGAGGAATGGATGGTGACAGAACCCCCCCCTTAAGGGACGGCTCCTGACGTCCCAAAAAAAAAAATCCAAACAGAATTGGGTGGGTGGAGGGGGTCTGGAGGAGGGTAAAACCCCTCAGAGAGTTACATGTCCTCCTCAGCTAGGTGGGTGGAGGGAGTCTGACGAGTGTCACCAGGAGGTAGTCTGGTCCTGGACGGTTGATCAGGATGTTGTTGGTGGAAGTCAGTGATGAGGTCTGGGTCAAGAATGTGCCGCGCCGGAACCCACGACCTCTCCTCCGGACCATAGCCCTCCCAGTCCACCAGGTACTGGAGACCTCTCCCACGGCGCCGGGACCGAACCAGGCGTCGGACTGTAAACGCTGGATCTCCATCAATGAGACGGGGAGGGGGAGGACGAGGCACTGCCGGAGCCAACGGACTCTCATGGACTGGCTTGATCCTTGAGACGTGGAAGGTCGGGTGGATCCGCATGGAGCGTGGGAGTTGGAGTCTCACTGCAGCTGGATTAATTATTTGCTGGATCGGGAACGGTCCAACAAATCGGGGAGCCAGCTTCTTTGACTCCACCCGCAGAGGCAGGTCCCGGGTGGAGAGCCAAACCCTTTGACCAACCTTGTAGTCCGGGGCCGTGGACCGCCGTCTGTTGGCTGCCGCAGCGTGACGCCTCCCCGAACGCAGAAGGGAGGACCGTGCCTGGACCCAGGTCCTGCGACAGCGACGGATGAAGGCTTGAACCGAGGGGCAGGAAACCTCCCTTTCCAGGGCCGGAAAGAGAGGGGGCTGGTACCCATACGCACACTGGAATGGGGAAAGGCCGGTAGCAGAGCTGGTTAGTGAATTGTGGGCGTACTCCACCCACAGAAGTTGCTGGGACCAGGACGATGGATTCCGTGAAACCAGGCAGCGCAGCGCCGTTTCCATCTCCTGGTTCATCCGTTCACTCTGTCCATTGGTCTGTGGGTGGAACCCAGAGGAGAGACTGGCTGTGGCCCCCACCAGGCTGCAGAACTCCCTCCAGAAGACCGAGGTAAACTGGGGACCCCGGTCGAACACCACGTCAGCTGGGAGGCCATGCAGGCGGAACACCTGTAGCAGCACCAACTGGGCAGTCTCTTTGGCCGACGGTAACTTAGGCAGGGGCACGAAATGTGCCATCTTACTGAAACGGTCCACTACAGTTAGGATGACTGTCACCGGTCTTCCTCCTTCCCAGGGCCACACAAAGTCCAATGAGATGTGGGACCAGGGACGATGTGGAACCGGGAGGGGCCGAAGGAGCCCTGCAGGTGCCTGATGTGAGGCCTTGTGCTGATTGCAGGTGAGACAGGCCTTAATAAAGTCACTAGTATCTCTAGCCAGCGTGGGCCACCAGAACCGCTGGGAGAGGAAGTCTCGAGTGCGCTGGGATCCGGGATGGCAGGTGAGCTTGCTGGAGTGGGCCCACTGCAGGACCTCAGGACCTCAGGGCCTCAGGAACGAAGAGGCGGTTGGGAGGGCAGGCACTAGGACCAGCCTGCCCCCCTGTAGCTGCTCTTACCCTCTCTTCCATGTCCCAGGTAAGAGTAGCCACCACACAGGGGGGTGGAAGAATGTTGGCTGGCTCCTTCCCCAAATCCCCTTCCTTCAGGAACAGGCGAGACAGGGCGTCCGGCTTAGTGTTGCGGGACCCCGGACGATAGGAAAGGGTGAAGCAGAACCAGGTGAAAAACAGGGACCAGCGGGCTTGGCGAGAGTTCAGTCTTTTGGCTGTGCGTATATATTCCAAATTCTTGTGATCAGTCCAGACTATAAACGGTACCTTCGCGCCCTCCAACCAATGTCTCCATTCTTCCAAAGCCAACTTTACCGCCAGCAATTCTCTGTTGCCAATGTCATAGTTTATTTCGGCTGTGGACAGACGGCGAGAGAAGAAGGCACACGGATGTACCTTCTGGTCGGAGGCAGACCGTTGTGAGAGCACCGCCCCCACCCCCACGTCGGAAGCGTCCACCTCCACCACGAACTGGCGGTCGGAATCCGGCAGCTGGAGAATGGGCGCTGTGGTGAACCTGAGTTTGAGGGTCCTGAAGGCGGCCTCGGCCGCTGGGTTCCAGCAGAACGGCACCTTGGAGCTGGTGAGAGCCGTGAGGGGAGCGGCCACAGAGCTGTAGTTTCGGATGAAGCGGCGGTAGAAGTTGGCAAAACCCAGGAAGCGTTGGAGCTGTTTACGGGAGTCAGGAACGGGCCAGGAGGTGACTGCCGAGACCTTCGCCGGGTCCATCTGGAGACTGCCCTTGGCCACAATGTACCCCAGGAACGAGACTGTGGATGCGTGAAACTCACACTTCTCCGCCTTGACAAACAGGGAGTTCTCGAGGAGACGTTGGAGCACAGACTGAACGTGGTTGATGTGCTCTTCTTGAGACTTGGAAAAAATCAAGATGTCGTCTAGGTAGACGAACACAAACCGGTTGAGCATATCCCGAAGGACATCATTGACCAGAGCTTGGAAGATGGCAGGGGCGTTGGTGAGGCCGAAGGGCATTACGAGGTATTCGTAATGCCCCGAAGGGGTGTTGAACGCAGTCTTCCATTCGTCTCCCTCCCTGACGCGGACCAGGTGATAGGCGTTGCGAAGGTCGAGTTTGGTGAAGATGGTGGCCCCCTGGAGCAACTCGAAGGCAGATGAGATGAGTGGCAGCGGGTAGCGGTTCTTGATGGTGATATCATTAAGACCACGGTAATCAATGCAGGGCCTTAAAGTCTTATCCTTCTTCTCCACAAAGAAGAAACCAGCTCCCGCGGGAGAGGAAGATGGACGGATGATGCCTGCTGCCAGGGAGTCGTTGATGTAGACCTCCATCGCTTTCCTCTCGGGAGCAGACAGTGAGTACAGGCGACCCTTGGGTGGAGATGTGCCAGGCTGGAGGTCGATGGAGCAGTCGTAGGGCCGATGAGGAGGTAGAGACAAAGCTTTAGATTTGCTGAACACCAGGGGGAGGCTGTGGTACTCTGGAGGCACCCTGGAGATGTCAGGTGGTGGACTGGAAGGGGATGACTGGGGTGGAGACGAGGCTTGTTTCAGGCAGGTGCGGTGACAAGTGGTTCCCCACTCACGGATGACCCCCCGTTCCCAGTCAATGTTGGGGTTGTGCTGACGTAGCCAGGGATATCCCAGAATGAGAGGCTGACCGGGGGAATTCAGGATGTGAAACTGGGCCAACTCATAATGGTTCCCTGACAGCAGCATGGGTACCTGGGTGGTCTGGTGTGTGACAGTTCCCAGGACGTGTCCATTGAGAGCTTGCGCCGAAACTGGGTCACACAATGGAACCCGCTCGAGCCCCAACTGCTGTACCAGCCCCTCGTCCATGATGCAGGCGTCTGCCCCAGAGTCTATTAAAATGGCCAGGGTGCGAGGACCATCGGAAAGGAGCAGGCGGGCCTGAAGTCGTGGCCTTAGAGGAGACTGCGTTGTCATAGGGCTCACCCGTACCTCCTCGTTTACGGGCGAGCCTGGTCTTTTGCTGGGCAGGTCAGTCTGTAATGTCCAGCCTTGCCACAGTACATACAGAGGTTTCTCTGCCTGCGTCGTTCGCGTTCCTCTGGCGTGAGGGAAGCACGGCCCAGCTGCATTGGCTTAGACTCCACTGGTGGCCCCTCAGTGGAGTGACTGACCCCCCCTGTGGTCTGGAAAATCGACTGGCGTGGAGGGGGCCCCTGGCGTCTCTCCCGACGACGTGCCTGGAAACGCAGATCAATCTGGATAGCCAACTCGATGACCCCGTCCAACGACAGCGGAACTGTGTGGGAGACCAGTCCATCCTTAACATAGTCCGCCAGTCCATGGAGAAAAGCATCTACCAGAGCCTCGGTGTTCCACCTGCTTTGGCGGGCCTTGGTGCGGAAATCAATGGAATAATCCGCCACCGTGCGATCTCCCTGCCGCATGCCCATGAGTCCCTGTGCAGATTCAGACCTGGCGGCCGCCAGGCCGAAAACCTTGCGCAGCTCCTCAGCAAACAACCGAAAAGAGGAGCAGGCTGGAGACTGACTCTCCCACTCCGCGGTTCCCCACAGGCGAGCTCTACCGGTGAGGTGGTTGATGGTGAATGCAACTTTTGCCTGTTCAGAGGCAAAAATGCGAGGCTGGAGGGAGAACAGCAAGGAACAGTTTGTCAGGAAGGGGCTGCAGGTTTCAGGGTCGCCGTCGTAGCGCTCAGGGGTCCCCACCCGGGGCTCAGGAGAAACATCAGGGAGTGGTAGAGTAGACCGTGCTGGTGGTGGAGCTGCTGCTGGTGCCTGAGCAGGAGGATTTGTAAGCAGCGCAGTTAGCTGCTGCATCTGTGCGGTTAATGCCGTTAGCGCCTGTGCATTAACCTCTGCAGCCTGCCTGGCTTCCATTGTGGCAGCAGCCATCATGGCCTCGTGCTGCTGGAGGACGCCCTCAATCCTCTCGAGACGGCTCAAAGGGGTAGGATTGTGTGCTGGGTCCATTCTTGGCCAGATTGTACTGTCACAAATCAGGAAGACCCAAACGCAGTACAGTCCTACTGTGATTTTTATGTTCTTTATTTTACTGCAACAGTGAACAACAGATGACTGCACTAGGCAGCAGGCAGGAACACAGTATTTCTTGACAAGTCTATAGACAGAGCTGCAGTCCAGAAGTCCAAAGCAAAAGCTGGCCGAAGAGTAATCCTCCACGGAGAAGCCGGAGTGGCAACAGAAGCAGACAAAATAACACCAGGAACTCACAGGCAGGGTTCGGAGTCGGGGACGGAAGGCAGTTAGATATCCAGGGCAGAGACGAAGATTCTGGGTCAGGAACAAGCAGGGTCGGAACCGGGAAATCAAGCCGAGGAAAAGCGCTGGAAAGTTCTGCATACTACAAAGACAATCTGGCGCTGTAGTGCTGGGCTGGTGTAGCTAAAATAGTGGCTGGATGCTGATGAGGAGCACCTGAGTGCACAGGTGAACAGAGTTGGCTGATGAGAAGGGCGTGGCCAGCAGGGAGAGTGAGCAGAGGGGAGGAGAGTGGAAAATTACTGGCAGAGCAGCAGAGGAATGGATGGTGACAATTTGCTTTTACTTGTTTATTTAGAATAAATACCTTTATAAATTCAGATATTAATTTAATGTTGTACTTTGTGAAAGATATGTCAACCTATGGAAATAATTCCAAATTCCTTCAACCATTATTAAATATAAATATGGTAATTTGATTTTAATTATTAATCAGTGTTCCAAATTGATAGTTTAGTAACTTTATGAGACTGATTTAGGTGAATTGGCTATATTTTTCTGTTTTACAGAGTGGTGCCCCATTTTCGAGGTGACATATCATTTATTATAATTAATAATTATTTGTGATAATTATTATTAATTCTGATAGCCATCGAACCACACTTTTGAACCGGGAGATCCACACAAGTGTCGCTCAGGTTCATCCTTGCATATTTGATATTTTCATCGGAAGGATAGCATTTATGATAATGTCCTTTATCTACATATTTGACGCCCCGTGCAAGGTATCTTTTATTCATAAAAGAGCCATCCTCAATTCCCAACATAAATGGTGCCCCGTGTGAGGCATAGTACAGTTGGCAATCGTTCATAATTACAGATATCCATCCAGCTGCTATGGATCAAAAGCAACTTCAACAATCAGTGCAGAGAGATGGACATTTTTTCTTTTTGATGGTTAAAAAGGGCGCAAGATTCAAAAACGCTCTGATAAAACAGGGGAAACCCACTTAAATTTAAAAAGGCCGGATCGGTTAAGAACAGAGCAGCATCCAGCCCCAGGTTACTCATGTCTGAGGATACAGCTGATCAGGCTCCTCCACATCAGGTCTGACGGCCCTTGGGAAACTTGGAATGAACTAAAATAAAAAAGTGGCCGTTGAACCGGCCAAGTGAACAAGGCCCTGTCCCCCCCCCCTCTTGAGGTAAATACAGAACCCCCTGTGACACCCAGTGGAGACCCCCCAGAAGAAATCCACCATTTTCTTCTGGATTTGGTCCAATAGGCTTGACGGGGGGGTCCACACACATCAGGCGATGGCACAGGAGGGAAGCGACAAAATATTTTAAAACCGACACCCTCCCTCTGTAGGACATCTGAGGGAGCAGCCATTCCCATTTTGTTAGTTTTCTGTCTGGTGTTTCCATGACTGTCACCCAGTTTTCCAAGGAACACAGCAAGATATTTAAGGCTGTCGGTTTTCATAAATTGAAATTTTTGGAAAACAAAAAAATCCCAGCGCTACACTCTCACACACACGCTCTCACTCAGAGAGAGAGAGAGAGAGAGAGAGAGAGAGAGAGAGAGAGAGATTCAGGGAAAGTGATGAAGATGATGGTGTGATGTGCAATGTGAGGAGGGAAGGAACAACAGGGACCAAAATACACAGAGGGGAAAAGGAGGGGTGGGATTATGAGAAGTAAGAGAGAAGTAAATCAGTTACATGACTCAGTTTTGTTCAGAAAGCTGCCAGAGCTGCAGCTATCTGCAGATCTCTGAAGATGGAGGTTGGGGATGATTGGGTGCCTTGTTTCCCAGAATTCCCCAATATCTCCTGCTGGATCCCACCGCCTGCTTGGCCTGAAACATTGTTTATTGACATTACACTGTACTCCATCTCTGTGCTCACTGCGGTCCTCAACCTGCTCATCATCATCTCAATCTCCCACTTCAGGCAGAGATGAACTTTTTTGTTTCTCTTCACAGGTTTTGTACTTTAAACATGTGAATAACTGCTGTAGATTAAGAAGAATTGTCTTTGAACTGGTAGTAAATAATGTTGCTGCTCTAACACTAGTATTATCTTCTGTCCTCCTGACTGCACATTAACGCAAAAAAACACTGTGACCTCTATGTTGTTATTTAAATGGTCTACACTTAAATAAAATCACTATATTGCTGAACAGACAACATTTAAATTCTTGAATGAGTTTTGCACAATATTTGTAATAGTTTGTACATTTTGTTATGAGGACTGTTTTGTAGAATGATACTTTTCTCTTTTCCTCCAGGCAGCTCCACACACCCACCAACATCCTCCTCCTCTCTCTGGCTGTCTCAGATTTTCTTGTGGGCCTCCTGCTGATGCCAGCAAATGTGCCACTGTGCTGGATGTTTGGTGACCTTTTGTGTTCTCTTTATTTGTTTTGGTCCAACATAATTTTTTCTGCTTCAGTCGTAAACATGGTGCTCATATCAGTTGACCGCTATGTGGCTATTTGTGACCCTCTGCATTACACCACCAGAATCACTGTGAATAGAGTTAGAGTCTGTGTTTGTCTTTTATGGTTCTGTTCTGTTGCCTCCAATAGTTACTACTTTAATTTACTTCTTATTCAACAACAAGAAAACACTTATCACTGCCATGGAGATTGTCTGAATTTAACACATGATGTCGCTGCCTACCTTGAATTTGTTTTAAGCTTTATTGTTCCTGTCACTGCCATTATAGTTTTATATTCGAGAGTCTTTGTTGTGGCTGTGTCTCAAGCTCGTGCCATGCGCTCTCACATTACAGCTGTCACAAAGCAGAGTTCAGTGACTAAAACAGCAAAGAAATCTGAGCTGAAAGCAGCCAGGACTCTTGGTGTTTTGGTAGTTGTGTTTCTAATGTGCTTCACACCAGTTTACTTTGCAGCTTTAGAAACAACATATGAATCCATGAGTAATTCAACTATGTACTTTATCAATTATCTATACTATTTTAACTCTTGTCTAAACCCTCTGATTTATGCCTTGTTTTACCCCTGGTTCAGGAAAACAGTTAGACATATTGTTACTCTTCACATACTGCAGCCTGGCTCCTGTGAGGCCAACATACTGTAGAGAAGCTATGGAAGGATGACGTCAAGAAATTGGTGAGAACCAAATAGTATTTCTGTGTTTTTTCTCCTCTGCTTTGTTTTTATTCATTTTGAGTTTTCGATGTCACATTTCATAATCTATTTTTAGAAAAGAAAGATATAATCTGCTCATCTATGAGAAGTGTTGTTAATCTGTAGAAGAGCGTGAAGTCAAGAGATAACCTTTTTGAACTGTTGACTCCTTGTTGACTATTCTCTCTCCCATGCACATGATGTGTGAGGAAACTGCTCTGAACCCTCTCAGAGACAGATGTAGATGCTGGATGTGTTGTATCTCTGCAGGTCTGTTTGAGAGTCACATCTTTGGGGTGTTTGGAACAGTGAACATAGCTGTTTATTCACTTCTGGTGCTGTTTTATTTCAACACAGGCTGTGGCCTTCTTCCTGTGTGGGATCTGCAAATATTTTTTTGAGTGTATCACAGGTTTGCCTGTGTGGGCCACACAAAATACTCAATGTACAAATTGCATATATTTTTGCCCAAAGATCTTTTTTGTTATTATTATTATGTATTCATATTAAGGATGCACTGATAAAAAATAAAATAAAAAAAATTGGCCGATACGATAACCGATATTAACATTGCTGTTAAATAATTATAACAGACATTTACCAATATCGATATAAGCTGCATAAAAATCATTTCTATGATGACCATAATTGTTATTTCAGTCAGGAATACTCTCGTCATAGATTTTAACCATTTATTGCAAGATGGTTCGTACAGTTGTATTGGGCTGTGTGTGTTCTGCTCTAGAAGCTATCAGGCAGTATCTGTGCAGCATGCAACAGATTCTGGCTGAGAGTAGAACATTCAATCCCCCAGGGACATGCAGAGCAGAACCTGAATATGCTATATGCAATAGTACTGACACTTGCAGACATTACAACATTGCAAATAATTCATCCTAGAAATACTCTTATTCTGGCTTGTACAGGTGGTGCTTGGGGTGGTGGAGGGAGGGTAACGCAGCAGTGTGTGCAGCAGAGTGATGCGATGCAGGAGGAATGAGAGGCAGAACAGTTTAAATGGACCGGTGTCATATGTGTTCCCTTTCTAGTCCTGGTCAGCAAACATGCTGCTGATTTTGACGTAATTGTAGATGAGCTATATTATTTTTTGGGAGACCAGAAAGTAGAGCATTAGAGTAGGTGATCCTGCAGGTAATAAAAGTGTGCATTTGTCACATGGGTAAAGCAAGATTTTATTGTCTGTCTTTTTAGCTCCCAGTGTGTTTTTAATTTACAATATTTCTGATTTTAGTGTGTAGTTTTTATTAATGTTCATATTGCATGTATTGCACACCAGGAGTGTATTGTGATTTTATTCTGGAAAGCCCATATGGATGTGACTCCCCACGGCGTGATCGCCTGCACCTGTGGTGCGTAAAATTAGCGGACTTTAAGCAAGCTTCCAGAGGAAATGGGAGTAGAGACCGATCGGCAGGAAGCCGAAGCAAGAACAGAGGAGACCGATCCCAGTGACCACGCCAGAGCTGTTGTACGGAGAAGCCAGGGACTGATTGTTAGAAGGCCCCATGAAGAAGAGTGATACTCTTCCTTCTACGTGAGTAGTGATCTACGACTAAGTGTGACCCGCTGTATGTACGTGTGTTTAAAAGTGCAGTGACTGCTGTCTTGCTCTCCTGATAGCTGGAGGTCAACGCCCTGAGGAAGACAACAGTGCAGTGCAGCGGGGTGAAGAAGCCGCAGGACCGAGCGTGGAGTGTATCAACGATTTCTACGGCGACAGATCAACTTCCACTGGCGCTCCGAGTGCTGCAGCCCCTGCCTTTGCAGATAAGACTCTAGGCCGTTTTATTGGACTCCCTTGCCCCTCAGTTTTTAGCTTCCCTTATTTTAACGCCCTTTTACCAGCCCCCCTGTCCTACCATTTTTAATCTTTGACCCGTGTTTTTAACATGATTTCATTCTGTGAATAAATATCAGTGCTTCTGCTCAAGGATCTGTGGTTTTCTTGGTTTTAGCAATTGTTCTCTTGCCTGATTTTAAACCATACAGTCATTTTTAATAACCTTGAATAACATTTTATGAAAATAACAACCATACACCATAGCTCCTCAACACATTAATGTCTCTGTGTTGAAAGAGAAATGGTCGCACTCTGGCACTGTTCTTCAGATGTTAAAATGCATTCTCAGTCATGTTTCTAATGTGGGACTCAAAACTAAACTGAATAAAAAAGTACTCAAAGGTTTTTTTCCTGATGACTTGGGTTTAATGCCAGAGTGTATTGTAAAACTGGCATTGACCCATAACAAACAAGCACATTTGCACACACACACACACACTTAGGTCCCATTAGATTTAATCGGCCTCTCTATGAACAATGTTTTTCAGCCCATTAGTTGCTCCTGATGGCGGTGTACTGAACCCCTGTAGACAAAAACTTTGTTCACACCTGCATGGATTAGTCACATGATGACATTTCAACCTCTGAGGTATCACTGCTATCAGAGGTGTTAAGAAAAACAAGCTTCAGCATAAACACATGATGTCATGCCGCTATCACACTTCAACACCTTATGCAATTATTACTATACAGTTTATTTCTATTTGATATTGTGTCTGTTATTACTTTTAGTGATTGTTTGTTTGGAGTTCAATATTTAATAAAAAATAGTGTTTTGGATAACAGCAAATTCAATTACCATGTGTACTGTGAGAGGGGTCGCTGCCAGCCACAAATCACCAGAGAATTATCAACCTATTCTGCAGCTTCCCTCAGAAAGTTTTCAACTCAACTTTGAGCCACAAATTTACTTTTGAAAGTCTTATAGACATTAGAAAAAGGGAAGAAATCTGGACCTCAACTCATCAGATGTGTAAATAGTAAGGGGTAACGTTATGCAGAACTCACAATACATTTTATACCTTGTTTGGTTCTGTAAGAAAAAAACACATGCAGCAGTATCAGTTTGTTTTCTTTCTTTTAACTGACAAACACAATCCCCTTGTTGGGTACTGAGGTAACTTTTTTTTTCCCCACAGACAACTTAGGTAAACTATTTTCATTATTTAAAGAAGAAAGAAGACAAAAGTCTACAAAACTGGAAAGCATTTCTGAGGCTGCAGTCACACATTGGCAAACTGTCCTCTCTAACAAATAGCACTTTTGGCCAAACCGTAGCTCCTATCATTGAACCGACTTCACTTTGAGCATCCTGAGTTCCTCCTGAATGTCTACATATGTGTTTTCTGAAAAAAAATTTTTTTTTACCATGGCGGTTTATGAGGCTATGGGTGCATATTGGTGGCGCATCTATGCGTCCTATGCCCAAACTATAACTCTGACAGCTATAGCAGACAAATGTGACTAAGAAGACACATTTCCTACATTTCTACCCATAAATTATTTCTGAAGAGTGGCATCTGCAACCTCAAGTGCAGTTTCCAAATTCATTTTTTGACACATTTTTCTCTTCCTCTACACTTAAGCTATGATGTAATCTACTCTAACCTCTCCATATGGTAACATTGGGGGGATTTTTGGGTGTGTTTTTGCTGAATAATTTGAAAAACATTTGCCGAAACCCTTAGAAAAGTCTTAGCACACTTGTCATGGCCGAGCCTGTCGATTTCATACCTTTTTAGTGTATGTATGACCAAAACTCCGGGAGGAGTAGTCGACCGAAAAAAACACGGAAGCTACGGAAGAATAAGAAGCGCTGTGTTGGATGTGTTTACACACTACAAAAGATAATTCAGGAACCAGCTACTTCCTGGTTACAAGCCAGATTCTTAACCCTCTAGGCCATGGTCTGTCCAAAAATGATTGTGACGTTCTCTGGGAATCTGCCAGTAGCTCTTGGTCAAATAAGACGAGCAGTGCCAAGGTGATCCAGGAGCTCGTCGACCCGGGGGATTGGATAGGCGTCAAACCGCGAAACATCATTCACCCTGCGATAGTCCACACAGAACCGGATAGACCCGTCCTTCTTGCTTACAAGAAGGATGGGGCTACACCACGCACCGTCACGCCCGAGTGAGTCTCAACATGGTGTTGAATAAGGCTTGTGCGTACTGGCAGGGGGGAGAACACATCAGCGTAACACTGCTGCAACCTGGCAATATGTGCTTTCTGGGACGGTGACAGATGGTTTTCACAGAGGAGCGAAGTAGGATTGGTCGATTTTGGAATTTCAGGCCCCAACTCATCTCTCTCTGCAATTGCCGTCACTCAGCCTCTTTCCATACTTTAAGGAGGTTGAGGTGATAAATCTGCGTAGCCCCCCCTGTCAGACCGCACAAGCTCATAATCAACATCATCCACTCGTCCTTGCCATTTGGCGAGTGATTTGGAGGCGGAAGATGGGAGTAATACAAGCACTTTATCTCCCGGTGAAAATTGTCTTAACCTAGATCCTCTGTTGTACAGCCGCTGCTGACGTTCCTGGGCCCGGAGCAAATTCTCACGTGATAACTGTCACAGTGTGTGCAGTTTTGCTCTCAGGTCCAGGATGTATTGAATTTCGTTTTTACTGGGGCTTGGACCTTCCTCCCAGCTTTTAGTCCCAGTCTTGTAGGCAAGATGGCGCCAGTGTGTGTGGCTGCCCGTCTGCTGCTCCTGCAATGTTTGGTGTTTTTGTTGTTTCTGACCATCGGCACTAAACAGATTGAGTCTCTGCTGGTGTATGATCGCCATGCCATGTTATCTCTCCGGCAAAATGTTAATGATCTCGGTGCGTTTGCCCGCGATCGACAAAATACTTTGCCCCCGCTCCTGGCGGGGATTCCGCCTCACCTGTTCTGGGCTTCGGCCTTACCTGTACGGCGTAAGCGTCGGCGTCGCCGCGGCAGACGCGGAGGTCTGCTGGTGAAGCTGAGGCTCCAGCTGACGCACTCTTCGTCCATTTCCCAGACAGGACTTGGATTATTCTCTCCTTTTGCTGTGCCCCGGCGCTTCTTGGATCCCGTTGATGCCTGCCTGGTACCTGTCATCGGCTCATCTGAGGGGCCCCGGCCCCACCGCCTCTGCCCCCTCCGGCTCTCTCAGCGCGGGATAAACCACCGGCTCCTGAGGACGCTGCCTCGGGCTCCCCGATCCACCGGGCCACAAGCCCCGCCGGCTCCCACCAGGATCGGCTTGGTGAACAAAACTTTCATCCTGAGGGATTTCTTTAGCTCCCGTGGCCTGGATTTCCTCTGTGTGACGGAGACCTGGATCGGTACCGGTGAGTGCAGCGCTCTTGTCGAACTTTTACCTGCTGGCTGTTCATTCTTTAACTCCCCGCGGACATCAGGTCGTGGAGGAGGAACGGCGACTGTTTACAAAAATACCTTTAAATGTAAACAGCGCACCATCTCAACGTCATATTCCAGCTTTGAGGTGTCTTTATTTGAGGTGGGTCGTTCCGATCCGGTGCTGTGCGCCGTCATCTACCGGCCCCCCAAATACAACAAGGACTTTGTGAAATATGACTGTGCACTTTTCCTAGGGGATTTTAATATTCATGTGTGTTGTCCTGAAAAGCCGCTGGTGAAGGACTTTCTGAGCCTTATTGACTCTTTTAATTTGGTGCAGTGTGTGTCTGGTCCCACACATGAACATGGACACACTTTAGAGCTCGTCCTCTCTCATGGTTTATCTGTGTCTAACTTGGAGATCTGTGATGATGTGTTCTCTGATCATATGCCTGTGCTGTTTGAAGTTGCTTTCTCCTGTGCTGAATTTAAATCTGGCGCTCCGGTTCAGAGACGTCGGATTTTTAACTCTTGCACTGCCGGTAATTTCTCTGTGGCTTTTGACCAGCTCTGTGTGCCTCCTGTCTCTGCTGACACTGAGGAGCTCAGCTCCTGGTTTCACTCCTCCTGCAGGACCATACTGGACTCTGTGGCTCCATTAAAAACTGTGCAGCCTAAAGCTAAACCTGAGCCCTGGTTTAACGGCAGAACCCGTGAAGCTAGGCGGGAGTGCCGCAGAGCTGAACGGAAGTGGAAGAAGGACAAGCTGCAGGTTTCCTTCCAAATCCTTAAGGACTGTTGGCGCCGCTACCAGAGCACCGTTAAAGAGACTAAAAGAGAATACCTGGCAAACATCATTGAGACCAACCACCACAACCCGTGTGTGTTATTAAAAACCATTGACTCTGTTCTTAATGCTCCACAGCCTGTCAGCTTGGAGGCATCTCCTGAAATGTGTGATAACTTCCTGCACTTTTTTATTGACAAGGTTGCTACTGCTAGGTCCCTCATCTCTGCTCCTACATCTGACCCCTCAGTCTCTGCTCCTTGTTCTGCAGCTTTTGATGGTTTTGAGCCAGTGTCTCTGTCTCTTTTAGAGGACCTGGTTGGCCATATTAAGCCATCAGGTTCTCCCTGTGATGCTGTCTCCCCTCGTTTCTTTAAAGAGGTTTTCCCCAGTATAGGGCAGTCTGTATTACATATCATTAACAGTAGTCTGTCTACTGGTCTTGTTCCTCAAAGTTTTAAACATGCAGTGGTGCAGCCCCTACTGAAGAAACCTGGCCTAGATCGCAGTGTACTGGCCAATTTTAGGCCTATCTCCAAGCTGCCCTTTATCTCTAAGGTCTTGGAGAAGGTCATATATGGTCAGCTACAGTCTTTTCTTGATGTACATGGTGTCCTGGAGGTGTTCCAATCTGGTTTTAAAACTATGCATAGCACAGAGTCAGCTCTACTCAGAGTTTTTAACGATATCCTCCTGGCAAATGACTCTGGTGACTATGTAATTCTTGTTCTGTTGGACCTGACTGCAGCGTTTGACACTGTGGACCATAGCACCCTAGTGGCTCGGTTACGCCACCTAGTGGGCATCAGTGGTACTGCGCTGGAGTGGTTCAAGTCCTACCTGACTGACAGAAGTTTAAGTGTAAGCCTTGGTACCTCAGAGTCCAGCCCTGCTCCACTGCTGTATGGGGTTCCACAGGGGTCAATTTTAGGGCCCCTGCTTTTTTCTTTGTATTTACTGCCTTTGGGCTCCATCTTGAGAAAGCACGGCATCCCTTTCCACTGCTACGCTGACGACAGTCAGATATACGTGCCGCTGAAGAAAAAAGACGCTTTCTCCCTCACACCGCTCCTGTCTTGTCTCAAAGACATCAAGGCCTGGATGGCCTTGAACTTTTTAAATTTCAATGAGCAGAAAACAGAAGTGATGGTGTTTGGCCCTAGTGGCTCTTGTGTGACCCCTCCTTTTGACTTGGGCCCTCTGGCAGATTTTTTAAGACCGACTGTGTTAAATTTAGGTTTTAAGATGGACAGTGATTTTAAATTAGATCGTCAGATTAGTGCTGTTGTGAGGTCAAGCTTTTTTCACATCAGGCAGCTGGCTAAGGTGAAGCCTTTTCTCACACACAAGCACTTTGAAACGGTAATCCACGCCTTCGTTACATCTCGGCTGGATTACTGTAACTCACTGTACCTTGGAGTCAGCCAGTCCTCCCTCGCACGGCTCCAGTTAGTGCAGAACTGGCTGCTCGCCTCTTAACTGGAGTTCATAAGAGGGAGCACATAACTCCCATCCTGGCCTCCCTCCACTGGCTGCCTGTGCATTTTAGAGTCCATTTTAAGATTCTTTTATTTGTTTTTAAATCTTTAAATGGTCTCGCCCCGTCTTACCTCTCTGAGCTCCTCCACCCCTACACTCCTGCTCGGTGCCTCAGGTCAGCTGATCTGCTGCTCCTGGAGGTACCGAGGTCTAAACGGAGCTCAGAGGGGACAGATCTTTCTCTGTTGCAGCCCCCAAGTTGTGGAATAAGCTGCCTTTGCACATCAGACAAGCCTCCTCACTGTCCATTTTTAAAACTCATCTTAAAACCTATTTTTATTCCTTGACTTTCAACCACGCATGAGACTCTGCTCTTGTTTTAGTGTTTTAAGGTTTGCTTTTATTTGTTTTGTTTTTTTAATTGTTTTTAAAAAAAGCAATGCAACTATTTATTTTCGTGTGTATCAGCACTTTGTAAAGCACCTTAAAAACAATCACAGCCGCAACAAATAAAGTTGAGTTGAGTTGAGTTTTCCAAGGAAGACACCAAGATATTTAAGGCTGTCGGTTTTCAAAAATTGAAATTTTTGGAAAACAAAAAATTCCCAGCGCTACACTCTCACAAACACGCTCTCACTCAGAGAGAGAGAGAGAGAGACAGAGAGAGAGAGATTCGGGGAAAGTGATGAAGATGATGGTGTGATGTACAAAGTGAGGAGGGAAGGGACATCAGAGTCCAAAATACACAGAGGGGAAAAGGAGGGGTGGGATTATGAGAAGTAACAGAGAAGTAAATCAGTTACATGACTCAGTTTTGTTCAGAAAGCTGCCAGAGCTGCAGCTATCTGCAGATCTCTGAAGATGGAGGCTTGGGATGATTGGGTGCCTTGTTTCCCAGAATTCCCCAATATCTCCTGCTGGATGCCACCGCCTGCTTGGCCTGAAACATTGTTTATTAACATTACACTGTACTCCATCTCTGTGCTCACTGCGGTCCTCAACCTGCTCATCATCATCTCAGTCTCCCACTTCAGGCAGAGATTAACTTTTTTCTTTACAGGTTTTGTACTTTAAACATGTGAATAACTGCTGTAGATTAAGAAGAATTGTCTTTGAACTGGATGTGAATAATGTTGCTGCTCTAACACTAGTATTATCTTCTGTCCTCCTGACTGCACGTTAACGCAAAAAAACACTGTGACCTCTACGTTGTTATTTAAATCATCAACACTTAGATATGTTCACTATATATGTTGCTGAACAGAAAACATCTAAATTCTTGAATCAATATTTGTAATAGTTTATACATTTTGTCATGAGGAGTGTTTTGTAGAATGATGCTTTTCTCTTTTCCTCCAGGCAGCTCCACACACCCACCAACATCCTCCTCCTCTCTCTGGCTGTCTCAGATTTTCTTGTGGGCCTCCTGGTGATGCCAGCAAATGTGCCACTGTGCTGGATGTTTGGTGACCTTTTGTGTTCTCTTTATAGGTTTGTGTCCGACATCATTCTCTCTGCTTCAGTCGTAAACATGGTGCTCATATCAGTTGACCGCTATCTGGCTATTTGTGACCCTCTGCATTACACCACCAGAATCACTGTGAATAGAGTTAGAGTCTGTGTTTATCTTTTATGGTTCTGTTCTGTTGCCTCCAATAGTTACTACTCTAATTTACTTCTTATTCAACAAGAAAACACTTCTTTCTGCTATGGACTTTGTCTTGTTTTAACACATGATGCCGGTGCCTACCTTCAACTTGTTTTAAACTTTATTGTCCCTGTTACTGCCATTATAGTTTTATATACGAGAGTCTTTGTTGTGGCTGTGTCTCAAGCTCGTGCCATGCGCTCTCACATTACAGCTGTCACAAAGAAGATTTCAGTGACTAAAACAGCAAAGAAATCTGAGCTGAAAGCAGCCAGGACTATTGGTGTTTTGGTAGTTGTGTTTCTAATGTGTTTCACACCAATTTACTTTGCAACTTTCACAGGATATGAATCCGTGAGTAATTCAACTATGCACTTTATCAATTATCTATACTTATTTAACTCTTGTCTAAACCCTCTGATTTATGCCTTGTTTTACCCCTGGTTCAGGAAAACAGTTAGACATATTGTTACTCTTCAGATACTGCAGCCTGGCTCCTGTGAGGCCAACATACTGTAGAGAAGCTATGGAAGGATGACGTCAAGAAATTGGTGAGAACAAAATAATATTTCTGTGTTTTTTCTCCTCTGCTATGTTTTTATTCATTTTGAGTTTTCAATGTCACATTTCATAATCTATTTTTAGAAAAGAAAGATATAATCTGCTCATCTATGAGAAGTGTTGTTAATCTGTAGAAGAGCGTGAAGTCAAGAGATAACCTTTTTGAACTGTTGACTCCTTGTTGACTATTCTCTCTCCCATGCACATGATGTGTGAGGAAACTGCTCTGAACCCTCTCAGAGACAGATGTAGATGCTGGATGTGTTGTATCTCTGCAGGTCTGTTTGAGAGTCACATCTTTGGGGTGTTTGGAACAGTGAACATAGCTGTTTATTCACTTCTGGTGCTGTTTTATTTCAACACAGGCTGTGGCCTTCTTCCTGTGTGGGATCTGCAAATGTTTTTTTGAGTGTATCACAGGTTTGCCTGTGTGGGCCACACAAAATACTCAATGTACAAATTGCATATATTTTTGCCCAAAGATCTTTTTTGTTATTATTATTATATATTTATATTAGGGATGCACTGATAAAAAATAAAATAAAAAAATTGGCTGATACGATAACCGATATTAACATTGCTGTTAAATAATTATAACCGACATTTACCAATATCGATATAAGCTGCATAAAAATCATTTCTATGATGACCATAATTGTTATTTCAGTCAGGAATACTCTCGTCATAGATTTTAACCATTTATTGCAAGATGGTTCGTACAGTTGTATTGGGCTGTGTGGGTTCTGCTCTAGAAGCTATCAGGCAGTATCTGTGCAGCATGCAACAGATTCTGGATGAGAGTAGAACATTCAATCCCCCAGGGACATGCAGAGCAGAACCTGAATATGCTATATGCAATAGTACTGACACCTGCAGACATTACAACATTGCAAATAATTCATCCTAGAAATACTCTTATTCTGGCTTGTACAGGTGGTGCTTGGGGTGGTGGAGGGAGGGTAACGCAGCAGTGTGTGCAGCAGAGTGATGCGATGCAGGAGGAATGAGAGGCAGAACAGTTTAAATGGGCCGGTGTAATATGTGTTCCCTTTCTAGTCCTGGTCAGCAAACGTGCTGCTGATTTTGACGTACTTGTAGATGAGCTGTATTATTTTTTGGGAGACCAGAAAGTAGAGCATTAGAGTAGGTGATCCTGCAGGTAATAAAAGTGTGCATTTGTCACATGGGTAAAGCAAGATTTTATTGTCTGTCTTTTTAGCTCCCAGTGTGTTTTTAATTTACAATATTTCTGATTTTAGTGTGTAGTTTTTATTAATGTTCATATTGCATGTATTGCACACCAGGAGTGTATTGTGATTTTATTCTGGAAAGCCCATATGGATGTGACTCCCCACGGCGTGATCGCCTGCACCTTTGGTGCGTAAAATTAGCGGACTTTAAGCAAGCTTCCAGAGGAAATGGGAGTAGAGACCGATCGGCAGGAAGCCGAAGCAAGAACAGAGGAGACCGATCCCAGTGACCACGCCAGAGCTGTTGTACGGAGAAGCCAGGGACTGATTGTTAGAAGGCCCCATGAAGAAGAGTGATACTCTTCCTTCTACGTGAGTAGTGATCTACGACTAAGTGTGACCCGCTGTATGTACGTGTGTTTAAAAGTGCAGTGACTGCTGTCTTGCTCTCCTGATAGCTGGAGGTCAACGCCCTGAGGAAGACAACAGTGCAGTGCAGCGGGGTGAAGAAGCCGCAGGACCGAGCGTGGAGTGTATCAACGATTTCTACGGCGACAGATCGACTTCCACTGGCGCTCCGAGTGCTGCAGCCCCTGCCTTTGCAGATAAGACTCTAGGCCGTTTTATTGGACTCCCTTGCCCCTCAGTTTTTAGCTTCCCTTATTTTAACGCCCTTTTACCAGCCCCCCTGTCCTACCATTTTTAATCTTTGACCCGTGTTTTTAACATGATTTCATTCTGTGAATAAATATCAGTGCTTCTGCTCAAGGATCTGTGGTTTTCTTGGTTTTAGCAATTGTTCTCTTGCCTGATTTTAAACCATACAGTCATTTTTAATAACCTTGAATAACATTTTATGAAAATAACAACCATACACCATAGCTCCTCAACACATTAATGTCTCTGTGTTGAAAGAGAAATGGTCGCACTCTGGCACTGTTCTTCAGATGTTAAAATGCATTCTCAGTCATGTTTCTAATGTGGGACTCAAAACTAAACTGAATAAAAAAGTACTCAAAGGTTTTTTTCCTGATGACTTGGGTTTAATGCCAGAGTGTATTGTAAAACTGGCATTGACCCATAACAAACAAGCACATTTGCACACACACACACACACTTAGGTCCCATTAGATTTAATCGGCCTCTCTATGAACAATGTTTTTCAGCCCATTAGTTGCTCCTGATGGCGGTGTACTGAACCCCTGTAGACAAAAACTTTGTTCACACCTGCATGGATTAGTCACATGATGACATTTCAACCTCTGAGGTATCACTGCCATCAGAGGTGTTAAGAAAAACAAGCTTCAGCATAAACACATGATGCCGCTATCACACTTCAACACCTTATGCAATTATTACTATACAGTTTATTGTGTCTGTCATTACTTTTAGTGATTGTTTGTTTGGAGTTCAATATTTAATAAAAAATAGTGTTTTGGATAACAGCAAATTCAATGACCATGTGTACTGTGAGAGGGGGTCGCTGCCAGCCACAAATCACCAGAGAATTATCAACCTATTCTGCAGCTTCCCTCAGAAAGTTTTCAACTCAACTTTGAGCCACAAATTTACTTTTGAAAGTCTTATAGACATTAGAAAAAGGGAAGAAATCTGGACCTCAACTCATCAGATGTGTAAATAGTAAGGGGTAACGTTATGCAGAACTCACAATACATTTTATACCTTGTTTGGTTCTGTAAGAAAAAAACACATGCAGCAGTATCAGTTTGATTTCTTTCTTTTAACTGACAAACACAATCCTCTTGTTGGGTACTGAGGTAACTTTTTTTTTCCCCACAGACAACTTAGGTAAACTATTTTCATTATTTAAAGAAGAAAGAAGACAAAAGTCTACAAAACTGGAAAGCATTTCTGAGGCTGCAGTCACACATTGGCAAACTGTCCTCTTTAACAAATAGCACTTTTGGCCAAACCGTAGCTCCTATCATTGAACCGACTTCACTTTGAGCATCCTGAGTTCCTCCTGAATGTCTACATATGTGTTTTCTGAAAAAAAATTTTTTTTTACCATGGCGGTTTATGAGGCTATGGGTGCATATTGGTGGCGCATCTATTCGTCCTATGCCCAAACTATAACTCTGACAGCTATAGCAGACAAATGTGACTAAGAAGACACATTTCCTACATTTCTACCCATAAATTATTTCTGAAGAGTGGCATCTGCAACCTCAAGTGCAGTTTCCAAATTCATTTTTTGACACTTTTTTCTCTTCCTCTACACTTAAGCTATGATGTAATCTACTCTAACCTCTCCATATGGTAACATTGGGGGGATTTTTGGGTGTGTTTTTGCTGAATAATTTGAAAAACATTTGCCGAAACCCTTAGAAAAGTCTTAGCACACTTGTCATGGCCGAGCCTGTCGATTTCATACCTTTTTAGTGTATGTATGACCAAAACTCCGGGAGGAGTAGTCGACCGAAAAAAACACGGAAGCTACGGAAGAATAAGAAGAAGCGCTGTGTTGGATGTGTTTACACACTACAAAAGATAATTCAGGAACCGGCTACTTCCTGGTTACAAGCCAGATTCTTAACCCTCTAGGCCATGGTCTGTCCAAAAATGATTGTGACGTTCTCTGGGAATCTGCCAGTAGCTCTTGGTCAAATAAGACGAGCAGTGCCAAGGTGATCCAGGAGCTCGTCGACCCGGGGGATTGGATAGGCGTCAAACCGCGAAACATCATTCACCCTGCGATAGTCCACACAGAACCGGATAGACCCGTCCTTCTTGCTTACAAGAAGGATGGGGCTACACCACGCACCGTCACGCCCGAGTGAGTCTCAACATGGTGTTGAATAAGGCTTGTGCGTACTGGCAGGGGGGAGAACACATCAGCGTAACACTGCTGCAACCTGGCAATATGTGCTTTCTGGGACGGTGACAGATGGTTTTCACAGAGGAGCGAAGCAGGATTGGTCGATTTTGGAACTTCAGGCCCCAACTCATCTCTCTCTGCAATTGCCGTCACTCAGCCTCTTTCCATACTTTAAGGAGGTTGAGGTGATAAATCTGCGTAGCCCCCCCTGTCAGACCGCACAAGCTCATAATCAACATCATCCACTCGTCCTTGCCATTTGGCGAGTGATTTGGAGGCGGAAGATGGGAGTAATACAAGCACTTTATCTCCCGGTGAAAATTGTCTTAACCTAGATCCTCTGTTGTACAGCCGCTGCTGACGTTCCTGGGCCCGGAGCAAATTCTCACGTGATAACTGTCACAGTGTGTGCAGTTTTGCTCTCAGGTCCAGGATGTATTGAATTTCGTTTTTACTGGGGCTTGGACCTTCCTCCCAGCTTTTAGTCCCAGTCTTGTAGGCAAGATGGCGCCAGTGTGTGTGGCTGCCCGTCTGCTGCTCCTGCAATGTTTGGTGTTTTTGTTGTTTCTGACCATCGGCACTAAACAGATTGAGTCTCTGCTGGTGTATGATCGCCATGCCATGTTATCTCTCCGGCAAAATGTTAATGATCTCGGTGCGTTTGCCCGCGATCGACAAAATACTTTGCCCCCGCTCCTGGCGGGGATTCCGCCTCACCTGTTCCGGGCTTCGGCCTTACCTGTACGGCGTAAGCGTCGGCGTCGCCGCGGCAGACGCGGAGGTCGGCTGGTGAAGCTGAGGCTCCAGCTGACGCACTCTTCGTCCATTTCCCAGACAGGACTTGGATTATTCTCTCCTTTTGCTGTGCCCCGGCGCTTCTTGGATCCCGTTGATGCCTGCCTGGTACCTGTCATCGGCTCATCTGAGGGGCCCCGGCCCCACCGCCTCTGCCCCCTCCGGCTCTCTCAGCGCGGGATAAACCACCGGCTCCTGAGGACGCTGCCTCGGGCTCCCCGATCCACCGGGCCACAAGCCCCGCCGGCTCCCACCAGGATCGGCTTGGTGAACAAAACTTTCATCCTGAGGGATTTCTTTAGCTCCCGTGGCCTGGATTTCCTCTGTGTGACGGAGACCTGGATCGGTACCGGTGAGTGCAGCGCTCTTGTCGAACTTTTACCTGCTGGCTGTTCATACTTTAACTCCCCGCGGACATCAGGTCGTGGAGGAGGAACGGCGACTGTTTACAAAAATACCTTTAAATGTAAACAGCGCACCATCTCAACGTCATATTCCAGCTTTGAGGTGTCTTTATTTGAGGTGGGTCGTTCCGATCCGGTGCTGTGCGCCGTCATCTACCGGCCCCCCAAATACAACAAGGACTTTGTGAATGACTTTTCTGGCTTTCTGGCTGAAATTATCCCGAAATATGACTGTGCACTTTTCCTATGGGGATTTTAATATTCATGTGTGTTATCCTGAAAAGCCGCTGGTGAAGGACTTTCTGAGCCTTATCGAATCTTTTAATTTGGTGCAGTGTGTGTCTGGTCCCACACATGAACATGGACACACTTTAGACCTCGTCCTCTCTCATGGTTTATCTGTGTCTAACTTGGAGATCTGTGATGATGTGTTCTCTGATCATATGCCTGTGCTGTTTGAAGTTGCTTTCTCCTGTGCTGAATTTAAATCTGGCGCTCCTGTTCAGAGACGTCGGATTTTTAACTCTTGCACTGCTGGTAATTTCTCTGTGGCTTTTGACCAGCTCTGTGTGCCTCCTGTCTCTGCTGACACTGAGGAGCTCAGCTCCTGGTTTCACTCCTCCTGCAGGACCATACTGGACTCTGGCTCCATTAAAAACTGTGCAGCCCAAAGCTAAACCTGAGCCCTGGTTTAACAGCAGAACCCGTGAAGCTAGGCGGGAGTGCCGCAGAGCTGAACGGAAGTGGAAGAAGGACAAGCTGCAGGTTTCCTTCCAAATCCTTAAGGACTGTTGGCGCCGCTACCAGAGCACCGTTAAAGAAACAAAAAGACAATACCTGGCTAACATCATTGAGACCAACCACCATAACCCACGTGTGTTATTCAAAACCATTGACTCTGTTCTTAATGCCCCACAGCCTGTCAGCTTGGAGGCATCTCCTCAAATGTGTGATAACTTCCTGCACTTTTTTATTGACAAAGTTGCTACTGCTAGGTCCCTCATCTCTGCTCCTACATCTGACCCCTCAGTCACTGCTCCTTGTTCTGCAGCTTTTGATGGTTTTGAGCCAGTGTCTCTGTCTCTTTTAGAGGACCTGGTTGGCCATATTAAGCCATCAGGTTCTCCCTGTGATGCTGTCTCCCCTCGTTTCTTTAAAGAGGTTTTCCCCAGTATAAGGCAGTCTGTATTAAATGTAATTAACAGTAGTCTGTCTACTGGTCGCATTCCTCAAAGTTTTAAGCATGCAGTGGTGCAGCCCCTACTGAAGAAACCTGGCCTAGATCGCAGTGTACTGGCCAATTTTAGGCCTATCTCCAAGCTGCCCTTTATCTCTAAGGTCTTGGAGAAGGTGGTATATGGTCAGCTACAGTCTTTTCTTGATGTACATGGTGTCCTGGAGGTGTTCCAATCTGGTTTTAAAACTATGCATAGCACAGAGTCAGCTCTACTCAGAGTTCTTAACGACATCCTCCTGGCAAATGACTCCGGTGACCATGTAATTCTTGTTCTGTTGGACCTGACTGCAGCGTTTGACACCGTGGACCAGAGCACCCTAGTGGCTCGGTTACGCCACCTAGTTGGCATCAGTGGTACTGCGTTGCAGTGGTTCAAGTCCTACCTGACTGACAGAAGTATGAGTGTAAGCCTTGGTACCTCAGAGTCCAGCCCTGCTCCACTGCTGTATGGGGTTCCACAGGGGTCAATTTTAGGGCCCCTGCTTTTTTCTTTGTATTTACTGCCTTTGGGCTCCATCTTGAGAAAGCACGGCATCCCTTTTCACTGCTACGCTGACGACAGTCAGATATACGTGCCGCTGAAGAAAAAAGATGTTTTCTCCCTCACACCGCTCCTGTCTTGTCTCAAAGACATCAAGGCCTGGATGGCCTTGAACTTTTTAAATTTTAATGAGCAGAAAACAGAAGTGATGGTGTTTGGCCCTAGTGGCTCTTGTGTGACCCCTCCTTTTGACTTGGGCCCTCTGGCAGAAGACCGACTGTGTTAAATTTAGGTTTTAAGATGGACAGTGATTTTAAATTAGATCGTCAGATTAGTGCTGTTGTGAGGTCAAGCTTTTTCCACATCAGGCAGCTGGCTAAGGTGAAGCCTTTTCTCACACACAAGCACTTTGAAACAGTAATCCACGCCTTCGTTACATCTGGGCTGGATTACTGTAACTCACTGTACCTTGGAGTCAGCCAGTCCTCCCTCGCACGGCTCCAGTTAGTGCAAAACGCGGCTGCTCGCCTCTTAACTGGAGTTCGTAAGAGGGAGCACATAACTCCCATCCTGGCCTCCCTCCACTGGCTGCCTGTGCATTTTAGAGTCCATTTTAAGATTCTTTTATTTGTTTTTAAATCTTTAAATGGTCTCGCCCCACTGTACCTCTCTGAGCTCCTCCACCCCTACGCTCCTGCTCGGTGCCTCAGGTCAGCTGATCTGCTGCTCCTGGAGGTACCGAGGTCTAAACGGAAGCTCAGAGGGGACAGATCTTTTTCTGTTGCAGCCCCCAAACTGTGGAATGAGCTACCTCTGCACATCAGACAAGCCTCCTCACTGTCCATTTTTAAAACTCATCTTAAAACCTATTTTTATTCCTTGGCTTTTAACCACGCATGAGACTCTGCTCTTGTTTTAGTGTTTTTATGGTCTGCTTTTATTTATTGTTTTTTATATTGTTTCAAAAAGCAATGAATCTATGTATTTTAGTGTTTATTCCTGTTTTATTTATTTGATTGTCTATGTACAGCACTTTGTTGCGGCTGTGGTTGTTTTAAAGTGCTTTACAAATAAAGTTGAGTTGAGTTGAGTTGAGTTTCTCCTTAGTATAGAGGTACCCAAGCTCCCACCTCAGGGGGCAGCTGGATTGGAATTACCCATAACGGAGGGCGAAATAAGGGAGGCAATTTCTTCAATGAAAAACGGGAAGTCGGCGGGTTATGACGGGCTCCCAGTGGAATATTATAAAGCCTTTGTAGATACTGTTGTGCCAGTATTACAGAGGGTGTATCAGGAGATGTTTGATAAGGGTCGTGTTGCTCCAATTTTCAATGAAGCGGTAATCTCACTAATTCCCAAAACAGGTAAAGATGCTGCAGATCTCTCCAATTTCAGACCCATAAGTCTGCTCAACCTCGATTTTAAGATTCTTACAAAAATTTTAGCGACACGTTTACAATTGGTTTTACCGAGTATCATCCACCCCAATCAGGTCGGTTTCATGAAAAATAGAACTTCAACTGATAATGTCAGACTCCTGTTACACTGGATGTGGCTGAGTCAATCCCAAAATGCTCCTATAACTGGTATTTCTATAGACGCAGAGAAGGCTTTTGATAGGGTGGAGTGGCAGCTTCTGTTCTCCACCCTATCTCACTTCGGCTTCAACTCTAACTTCGTTAAATGGATAAAGATTTTGTATAAAGAACCCAAAGCAGCAGTGATGACAAATGGTATAACCTCCCCCTTCTTTAATCTGACCCGAGGAACCCGACAGGGATGTTCACTGAGCCCATTATTGTTGATCATCTTTTTAGAGGTTCTAGAAGTGTCTGTGAGAGTACACCCTGGAATAAGAGGAGTAAGGGGAGGAGACAATGAACATAAATTATTATTATACGCTGATGATGTCTTAGCAGTAATATCTGAGCCTTTAACTTCTCTGCCACATCTGATGGACACCATAAAATCCTTTTCAAAATGTTCTGGGTACTCTATAAACTGGAGCAAATCTGAGGCAATGCCTCTCTCCAAGACATGTTTTTCATCTATGGTGGAGAAGTTTAATTTGAGGTGGGTACGACAGGGAATGAAGTATCTTGGCATCAAACTTCTTGAGGATATGGACAAAATAGTGGCACGACACTTTAACCCCTTACTTTAAAAGATAAAAACAAACCTTGATAAGTGGGGAAAATTAAAACTAAAATTGTGGGGAAATATGTACGTTATAAAAATGATAGTTGCCCCACAGTTCAGTTATGTGGCAATGATGTTACCAATTAAGATACCACCCACCACTTTTAGACAATTGGACGATATAATAAAACATTTTCTGTGGGGTGGGAAGAGACCACGAATTAAACTGAGAAAGTTGTGTACACATAAAGAAAAGGGAGGGCTGGGCCTCCCAGATCTTAGATTGTATTATTTAGCTTTTGAGATGGCCAAAATAGCAAGGTACTGGCCAGCTGCAGAGGGTAAAGCAGCTTGGATGGAGGTAGAAAAGGAGATATGCCTGCCTTTCCAACCCATAGAGGTACTATCACAAAAAAGGTCTAACATTACAAATCCAATACTTCTGCATTCAAAGGATGTTTGGAGCAAGCTACATGAAATGTTTAAAGTCAAACACACTCTACAAAGATATTCATGGTTGTGGTATAATCCTGATGTCTGTATTGGGAAGAAACCTGTGTTTTGGAAACAGTGGCACTCTAAAGGTTTAAGCACCATTGACGATCTATTAGAAGATGGGGTGTTTTCATCAAATGATAAACTGTTGCAGAAATTTAAGTTGACGGGAAAAGATAACTTTTGGAAATTTTTGCAGATAAGGAGTTGTATTTCATCAAAGCCATACAATATTACTGATAATGTGGTGATAGACTATATGAAACTTCTACTTGGAAAACGAAAAGCCTCACTATTTTACAAAATTGCTAATTGTTCTCTTGGTAATGACTCTAACCAGTTACAGATGACTTGGCAGAGGGACTTGGGTGGAGAGATTAGAGGTGATAGATGGGAAATAATTGTGGCTGATTGTGGTAAATATGTGAGAGAGGCAAGGGGTAAACTTACACAATATAATGTATTACATAGATACTACTACACACCATGGAGACTGTTTAGGATGAAACTACTGGATAATGACTTGTGCTGGAAATGTAAACGGGTAACTGGAACCCTTCTCCACTGTTTGTGGGAATGTGTGTTAATCAGACCTTTCTGGACTCAGATTCTAAATATTTTGAGGAACTGGCTCGGAGCAGAAGTCCCCTCAAGCCCAGAACTCTGTTTACTGGGGGATAAATCTCAGTTACCCATTATTAGGGCCTCGGGGCAATCGCACCGAGCACTGGTCCCTACAGCAATATCTGTAGGGACCAGTGCTGCACTACTGTTATACTGTGGATTTCTTCTTATTCCTCTTGCGGACGCAATTTCGTCCCGCTACTAGTCCTGCAACTCGAAGAGTCCTGCTTCTAGACAAATGCCTCTAAACAAATTATATATCAAAACGTGCGGTTTGATCGGGATCGGTGTGCTATTACTTTTCTCTACAGAATACGAATTTGAAAAACTGCCCAAAATTTTGCATTGAAATGAATGGGACGGCCGACAAAAAATGAGCGAAAAAGAACAATAATTGGAGATTTTTAAACGTCTACTTCTCCGGCATAATTTCACCTAGAGACTCCATTTAAACTTTAAACAGTAGACACAAGTCTTGTGTATCAGTGTGTTAATCCACGTTTCGATAGGTCATATAGTTTTTTATCAATCCCTGTTCAATGACCATGATCATTTTTGGAGAAATTCTGAGATTATAATGGGTGTGTATTGCGCGGAATGTTCGTGTCAGAGTGTGTGATGTCATCGCTCAGAGTGTAGAGGGAGAGTTAAAACTGTCAAAAAATAAATTTGAAAACTGCGCTCCAGGCCTCAAATTCCACTCTACAGAAATAATTTATACATAGAAATGTAGGAAAATTTGTCTTCTCACTCACAATCCTCTGGTAAAGCTGTCAGAGTTATAGTTTGGGCGTAGGACGCACAGATGATCCACAAACACCACCAACTGCCTCATTGGGTCCCATATTAAAAACGCAGGAAGATTTCTGAAAAAGGGAGATGGAACAGTTTTTTTAGATCGCTCTAACAAAGCTATTTTTTCATTTTTCTGGAAAAAAAACATATGTAGACGTTCAGGAAGAACTCAGGACGCTCAAAGTGAAGTCGAATCAATGATAGGTATTATGGTTTTGCCAAAAACTGCTTTCTGTTCGAGGCCAGAAATTCCAGTCCACCTCTGGCTGCTGTCACTCCTTCGGAACTTTAACAGGTGGTATCAGTTAATTCAGCTGATTGCTTTGATCTTTGATGTGATTACAGTTACAGATACACACACACACACATGCGCGTAAGTGCGCACACTCCTCACACATGCATACACCTGCTTCAAACACGCACACACACACACACACAGGTAACTTTGTGATTTTAATTACACACAGGTAACTTCATGCGATTTTCGCTACACACACACACGTGTAACTTTATGTGATTTTAATTACACACACACGTGTAACTTTATGCGATTTTCGCTACACAAACACACAAATGCGCGCGTATGCGCGCACACTCCTCCACATACATGTTTCTCTCTCACACACACACACATTTTGAGGTTAAAGGGCATAGTTTGAAATCTCTGAAGAATCTCATCATAGTGTACACACACCGGCAGTAGCCCCCGTGGCCCTTTCAAAATTTCCCCAGAGGAAATTTTCTAGTTACTAAATGTAGCTTCTCTGTAATTTCGGTAGGCACAACAACAGCCTGTCGAGTTATTTTAAGGCGTTGGAAAGCATCAGAAATTCCACAGGTGAAAGAATGGGTCAGTACAATGACTGAAACTGCATCCTATGAATGTATGCTTAGTAGATGAAGTGATGACGGGGGGAGGGGTGACCCCTTGGGACAGGTTCTGGGATTACATAAAGGTAAATAATAACCCCCATTAGGATTCAGGACCCTGGTTCTGTGCTATTTCCCCCAGGGGGGATCTGGTAATATTGTATACCCCAGCAACATGTCTTTATGATGTGTGTACAGATATGATACATGTTTAGTTTATATTATTATGTACTCAGTTTCTTTTGTATTTTCTGCCTTTTGAGAGACAGAAATATGCTGAGACTGTCACTGTAAACTCTTAATAATAATAATTTATCTAATAATATAATAATTGTTTCTGTATGGAGATATGTAGTAAGTTTGCCATGTACCTGAGCCTTGTAGAGTTGAAAAGTTCAATAAAAACTTGAATTAAAAAGAAAAGAAAAGGAGAGATAGTGCAGAGTATCTTCAGACCATCAGTCTCTGTCTTTGTCGCTGCCTGTTCTCCGGAGGACACCGTCCGTCCGTCATGCGCCCTACTGTGCGTTCCCATGATGCTTTGCGCTTGGAGCGCCGCGGTGGCCTCAGTCGCCGTGTTGAACACCTGCTCCCCACCATTAGTAAACACCTTCAGCCTCGCTGGATACATAAAGTGAGATTTTATTTTCATTTCACCTAATTCCTTTGTATCCTGGTATACTGGCTCCTCTTCTTCATTACTGCTGCTGAGTAGTCTTGGTTGAAATAAATCCTCTCATCAGCATACATGATCGGGGCCCTCTTCTTCTCCCAGGCCGCTTGGAGAACTCTCTGCCTTGTCTGCCAGGTTAAGAACCGGACAACTATTGAACCAGGTGCCTCTCCATCCTCTGGTTTCTTTTGGGGGGATCGGTGCACAGCAATTATGAACAGTTTGTTCCCAGGAATGTCCAGCTTTACAGATATCAGCTCATCTAAGAATTTCACCATATCCGCTCCCTCAGACTCCTCTTTCACCCGGTGAATCCTAATATTGTTCTGCCTCGATTTGCTCTCAAAATAATCGAGTTTCTCAGCCATGAGACTTTGTTGTACCAGCAGATGAGTCAATATTTCATTCATAGTTGGCTCTTTATCCTCCAGATCACTGATTCGTTGTTGCGCGGCCAAGATTTCTCCTTTCGTGCTTTTAATCTCTGCCTGCATTTCTTTTACTTCCAGCGTTAACTTAGCTATTTCTTGTTTCGTTTCGCCTGAGTGCTTATTGAAATCAGCACGGAATGCACCAAGTTCAGCTTTTATACTCAGCATCAAACTTTGTAGGTCAGTTTCTTTGTTCTCCATTTGATCACCTGCCATTGTTTTCGGCAATTGTTTGCGCTTCCGTTTCGTTTCCGCCTTGATCTGTGCAGGTTTAGTCTCTCCCGAGTTCATGCCACCACTGCACGTTTGATAAAGTTTTGCAACTTTCAGTCTTTAGTCTGCATTTCCACAGGGTTTTTTCAAAACAAATTACAGCTCAACACAGCCACTGTCTCTCCGCTCAGCTCAGCCGTGCCTCATCAGGTATGACAGGATGTAATGATTTTAACTCCTGATAATGTATAAAGGCAAAGATTTTTAATTCGGGGACAGGTCACATGACTTTGGGAATGGCTTGGTTTGATCTGCTAGTGTCCAGCAGCAGGTTCTTTGGTTGTCACCATAACAGGCACCAATGACCTGCTGGACACAGTGTTGATCAGCTCAGCCAGTCAGGACCCGTCAGTATCTACACACCTGCATGGTGTTCATCACCATGGCAACTCCTTAAAAGGAGGAAGTCCAACCCCATCACTTTTTTATGAGGTCACCTTTTTGGCAGAGATACAGAGTGAAAGAGGGAGACAGAGGAGAAGACTGGCAGGAAAGGGCTCCGAGCAGGATTCCACCTGGACCGCCTGCTGACTTCTGTTATTCTGGAAACAGATTTTTATCCTGTGCTGTAGATCTCTGCTGAGCAGGAGGAAGAGAACAGATGATCATGTTGTGTTGTTGCTTGCAAACAAATTGAAGCTGTTTAACAAAAGAGTGTAATAAATGTAAATGTAGTGGGAACATTGCAGCAGTCTCTGGTGTTATAAAGATGCGTTCTGTTGTCAGTGATGAACTAATGTTGGAAATGTGCTGCAGTCCAGTTTGATTCACTGAATTATAGTTAGAGAGAATCTTTTCATTCTGTGTCTGGTGTCTTTTACCTCTCTGTTTCTCTTCTCTCTCCTCTCCAGACTCTGTCAGGCTGGTGAATGGGACCAGTCTGTGCTCAGGCAGACTGGAGCTGAAGTCTGACCAGTCTAACCAGAGCTGGTCCTCAGTGTGTGAAGCTGACTTTGACCAGCAGGATGCAGAGGTGGTCTGCAGGGAGCTTGGCTGTGGGGCTCCTTCAGTCCTCCAGGGGGCGCTCTATGGAGAAGGGGAGGCTCCAATGTGGACCAAAGAGTTCCAGTGTGGAGGAGATGAGTCTGCTCTCCTGGACTGTAGAAGCTCAAGCTCAGATAGAAACACCTGCTCACCTGGCAGAGCTGTTGGACTCACCTGCTCAGGTAGAAGAGGAGCTGCAGCTTTCATTTGGTTCATTTCTGTTCTCATCAAACTCACTTTATTCTTTTACTGATGACTCTCTTGTTTGTGTTCAGAGCCTGTCAGGTTGGTGGGAGGAGACAGACACTGTGCAGGAACACTGGAGCTGAAACATGGAGGAGAATGGAGACCAGTGGATGGCTATTACTCTGACTGGACCCTGAAGACAGCAGCAGCTGCCTGCAGAGACTTAGACTGTGGTTCTGCTGTTTCTGTAGAATGGAGAGAGGAGTCCTCAGGCAGATCTGTGTGGTGGATCAGATCTGACTGTGTCCAGTCTGGATCTGCTCTGAGGGAGTGTGCATATTCAGATTCCTCTCGGTCTATCCTGGATCTCACCTGTTCAGGTAAGCCTGTCAGTGACATCATCTATGACATCATGAATGAGAGAAATGTTTCCAGTGAGTTCCTTCCTCTGTCACAGTGACAGTCAGTGGTTTATGATCTATATATGTTATATCTTCATATTTGTCTTTGTTTATCCTGGATCTCACCTGTTCAGGTAAGCCAAGAGTTTCCCTCAGAGTATTGTAAACCCGGCTGCTAGCAGAGCTTTAGTGGACTCACATCCTCGTATCAGGGAGGAAGAAAATTGATTTTGGGCAGATATTTGAAAAAAAGAAACTGTCTAACATTATAATACAGTGAAACTGACTGCACGATTTGTGCAACACACACACACACACACACAGTTCTTATTAATGATCCCTAAACACACACACACACACACACACACACACACACACACACTGTCACACCCCGCCTCGGGTGAAGGTAATGTTACCTTAATAAACCGGACTTTCAAAGCCAAAGGATGGCAAGGCACACAGTTGCAAATCGGTTTTTAACAATATTTATTCTCCCAAAGTGTCAGATAAGTGCCAAACATACAGAGGAGGCCAAAAGCCAAAACATCTGAAATGATAAAAAGTAAAAACATTAAATCCAATTCCAAAATCAAATAATTCAATCAATTCAAATAATCAATAATCAAATATTCTCTATAATAAATCAAGCATATTCAAAATCAAGTACCGGTACTTCAAATAATCAATGTCAATAAATCAAATAATCCATTAGCAAAATAAAGGCAAATTAAACTCAATTACTGAATGCATTTAACCATAATTTACAACATAAAATAATAATCACCTCAGTAGATATTTAGCATCTCGTGGAGAGCTGAGCACCCTGCACCACACCGACAACCTCTTCTGGCAACAGCATACAGCAGACTTGTCAGAAGGACAGCAGCTCACCCCTTTATACCCCATGGCCCCTCCCACTAGACAGGCCCAATCAACAGGGGGATTATAATACTGTGGCATTTTGCAAATAAACCATGAATAAACTCATCAAAAGTTCGGCATGCACGTTAAAGTTAACTTCATCTTGAAGATCAGTGATTTCCACTAGTACATTTAGGCTTGTCGCCCTTTAATGTCCAATGTCAATGTCCAGTGTCCTCCTTTGACACAAGGGAAAATGGTTTGGCCCAAACTGGGCCAATTAGTGGCAGCAGGTGTTTCCTGACACCATATTTAAAGCCCTCAGCCCTACCCTGACTCTTTTAGTCTGCAGTACAGAGCCATGGTGAGAGGGAGAGACCGTTTGTGAGTATTTGTTTGTTACTTAAATAAAGAGCCTGAATATACTGTATGCTTGAAGTTTTTCTGTTCATACACTATCCATCAATGTGCGCTATTGATAGGCAGTTAAACAGACAGGGACAGTGGTCAAACTGTCACATCACCTCCCTCCTCTCCAGGAACTGCAAGTTCAGATAGGCGGGACAGGTAATCGGCAAGCAAGTTCGTTTTTCCAGCTCTGTGAGTAATATTGAAGCAATATGGCTGTAATGCCAAGTACCATCTGGTGACACGGGAGTTCTTATCCCTCATGGAGTTGATCCAGCTTAATGCCCGGTGGTCCGTTTCCAAATCAAAGGTCCGTCCAAGAAGATATCATGGGGCATGTTCTCAAGAACCCCCACACGGAGCAAGAAAGCCTGGTCTTCAATGACGACGGTCACATCAGTCACTGGATATCTTCTTTGATCACCATGGACACACTGTATGGCTGTGGCATGCTGATAGTCAAGATTGCCAAGCAAGACAAAGGAATGGTTAAGCAGTGTCATAGAGCTACCTGTGTCAAGTAGTGCTTGCACTGGACGACCGTTAACACGAGCTGGGATCATGAGAGGCTCAGTGTCAGGTTCAAGCTCAGGTTCAAGATACGGTGCCACAACTGAAGCTGGAAGAGATGGATGTGGCACATAACAGAAGCTGGACAGTTTGGGCCCTTTCAAAGGACAGACTGAGGCCCGATGCCCTGGCTGTTGACAGTGGTAGCAGATGAGATCCTTCACTGGACCCGGTCTCCAGAATCCTTTCTTCTCCCCAAAGGTGCCTGGAACACTCACGGGACCACTGGCTCTGTGCTCACCTCCTTTGTGAGACACGTCAGCTGCCCCTTGGGCTGCTACTCGGGTATTCTGTTGCCTTGGCATTCTGAGACCTTTGTGAGCATTCAAGTACTGGCCTGCAAGCTTAGCCGCAGTAAGTCCATCTTCTGGCTCGTGTTCCTTGACCCAGGTCTTCATTTCATTGGGAAGCATGCGAAGCATTTGCTCAAGAATGACAAGCTCGGCGATGTCATCTTTGGACTGCTGCTCTGGCTTGATCCATCTTCTGTAGAGTCCTTTGAGTCTGTTATAAGTCTCTTTGGGAGATTCACCAGGGGGTATGTAGGTTGACCGGAACTGAAGTCTATATGTCTCAGGGGAGATGTCGAATTTTGCAAGGAGTGCTTCTTTAAGGCTAGCGTAGACGTTGGAGTCGTCTTCCTCCATCGCGGAGTAGGCATCCAGGGCTTTACCTGTCAAGAGAGGAATGAGCCGACAAGCCCATTCAGATGGAGGCCAGCCCCAGGTGCGAGCGATCCGCTCAAAGCGCACCAGAAAGTTCTCAATGTCCTCTCCCTCTTGGAAAGGAAGCATCTTTGGACCTGGACGCAGAGGTGTGTTGGGAGAATCTCTGGACGGAGACGGAGGAGGATTTGGTGTTGAAGCTTGAGATTTGGGAGTGGCTGTGTGTGTCTGTGGGCATCTGCACACGAAGACTACCATCAGAAAAAAGGTTAAGAGGAGGGTTAGCATTTTGGCTATCAGGTGAGGCAGTTATGTTAGGCACGGTAATGGCAGTTTTTAACTGCTGAATTTCTCGGACCAATACACCCTCCCTACGTTGCTGGCCAATCAAAAAGTCTTTGAACATGTCAACCAGTGTAGGTTCACCTGGCATTGTTGTAGTCCTCGGTGGCTCAGCAGACCACCTAGCCTTTCTAGACCCCCTTTTGTCCCGCTTAGGCCTAACCCCCAAGTTCTCATAACATTGAACATCTTCTTCAGACTCCTCGGTGTTCCATCCAAATCTTTCACGATCCTCAACAATGGCCGCCGCTCCTTCCAGCTCCATAGCCCTGGCCCTCGGATTGGCCACCTCTTCAGCCTCCTCTGTAGTTGCTAGCACTGACACTTGGGATCGTAACCCACTTCTCGCTCTGCCTCTGCCAGGCTTGTTAAAACCTCTGCGGCCTGCCATCCCACCACTGCCACCAATTGTCACACCCCGCCTCGGGTGAAGGTAATGTTACCTTAATAAACCGGACTTTCAAAGCCAAAGGATGGCAAGGCACACAGTTGCAAATCGGTTTTTAACAATATTTATTCTCCCAAAGTGTCAGATAAGTGCCAAACATACAGAGGAGGCCAAAAGCCAAACATCTGAAATGATAAAAAGTAAAAACATTAAATCCAATTCCAAAATCAAATAATTCAATCAATTCAAATAATCAATAATCAAATATTCTCTATAATAAATCAAGCATATTCAAAATCAAGTACCGGTACTTCAAATAATCAATGTCAATAAATCAAATAATCCATTAGCAAAATAAAGGCAAATTAAACTCAATTACTGAATGCATTTAACCATAATTTACAACATAAAATAATAATCACCTCAGTAGATATTTAGCATCTCGTGGAGAGCTGAGCACCCTGCACCACACCGACAACCTCTTCTGGCAACAGCATACAGCAGACTTGTCAGAAGGACAGCAGCTCACCCCTTTATACCCCATGGCCCCTCCCACTAGACAGGCCCAATCAACAGGGGGATTATAATACTGTGGCATTTTGCAAATAAACCATGAATAAACTCATCAAAAGTTCGGCATGCATGTTAAAGTTAACTTCATCTTGAAGATCAGTGATTTCCACTAGTACATTTAGGCTTGTCGCCCTGTCCAATGTCAATGTCCAGTGTCCTCCTTTGACACAAGGGAAAATGGTTTGGCCCAAAATGGGCCAATTAGTGGCAGCAGGTGTTTCCTGACACCATATTTAAAGCCCTCAGCCCTACCCTGACTCTTTTAGTCTGCAGTACAGAGCCATGGTGAGAGGGAGAGACCGTTTGTGAGTATTTGTTTGTTGAATATACTGTATGCTTGAAGTTTTTCTGTTCATACACTATCCATCAATGCGCGCTATTGATAGGCAGTTAAACAGACAGGGACAGTGGTCAAACTGTCACACACACACACAGTTCTTATTAATGCTCCCTAAACACACACACACACACACACACAGACACACACATCCAGGACGTGAACCACGCCATCCTCTGACTTGAAGTTTTTTAAGTTTTTAAGTTTTTTTATTTTGCACAAATAAGACAAAAGACAAGGATAAAGAGATGAGAACAAAAGGAAGGTGCAAGGTAGCAGCAAGAAACCCAACAGGGCTTCTACAGGCCTCTACCTATATTACAATTCACGAGTTAAATTAAAACAAGTAACTATCACACAAAAATAAAATGAAATAAAAAGAATATAAAAATGAAGCAAATTATAACTATCTTAAAAGTAAAATAAAACAAAAGCGTAGAAATGTGTGTGTGTGTGTGTGTGTGTGTGTGTGTGTTTGTGTGTGTGTGCATGCATACCTGTGCATGAGTGTGTGTACTACTTAGTGACCTGAGCAATCAGAGCAGCCACTCAATTGTTCTTGTATATATTCAGAGAGGAAGACTGTATTGAACTATTGAATTGATCATTCCAGAGTATTGATCCTCTGTATTTTAAAGAGATCTGCCCGAGGGTCGTACGATAGTGAGGCGGGTGTAATCTTGTTAGTTGTCTAGTTTTGTACTTATGGAATTGTGAGTTGACATGGAAATATTCACTGAAAACTTTAGGAATGGGATTTGGAATATACATATACTTAAAGATAAAAATGCATATTTGGTATATATTGATCTGAAAAATTGTCATTATCTTGAGTTTTTGGAAAAGGGAAGCAGAAAGATCCAGTCGTTTTGAAAATGTGGCAGTTCCAACAAATCTTTTCTGAAGAAGATAAATACTGTGGAGGTTGGAGGCACATGTACTGGCCCAAACAATGTTACAGTATATAAGATGAGGATAAATCAAGCTGTAATATAAAGTCAGTAGACAGATTAACCAGGTTATGAATTTTCCTGATGACACCAAGCGATCTGTAACTTTACTACAGACCAGGTTGATGAGCTCTTTCCAGCTGAATCTCTCATCAACCAGAACTCCTAAAAACTTTGTGGAAGTAACCTGGGAAATTTCTGTTCCATTGATTATAATTTTTGTTTCATCTTTGCAGTATTTCTTGTTTCTATTAGCAAATATAATAAAATTAGACTTTTTTATATTTAGAGATAATTTATTAGATTGAAACCATTTTGAAATTTGTTCCATGCCACTGTTAGCATCGGAGATAAGGGAATTAAGATTTTTATTTGCTAAGATCACGTTGGTGTCATCAGTAAGTTGGAAGATACAGCAGGAAGGTCATTAATGTAACCCCCATGGTTACTAAACCAATATTTGTGATTTAAGTGTAATACCTAAGCTCACCGCTTGGTGGCGCTATGTGTAATCTCAGACGCATTGAACGTGACCTCGGTCTGACCTGTGCGTGAGTTCAGTCTGCACCGCGCGCCATCTTAGCTGAGCCACCGAGCAGAGCACTCGCACATGTAAACGAGCTGACGAACCGGGGTGTGTAATGTGACTAAAACCATGCAAAATAATCATTAACACTCAAGCAGTATCTTCATAAGTGTTCTGTTTATTAGGAAAAGTCTTGTGAGTGTGCGTGAGCGAGAGAGGAGCCGGGTTTTCACCGTGTTGAGCCTCTGAGAACTCCGCTAAGAGAAATGCTATATGCTACTGGGCTAGGCCTCAGGTTAGCTGTTGATATTAGCATGATATGAGAAGATTCCTGTTACTGAAGTATGTTCATAAAACCAGTCGGAGTCCAAGATATGTTTCATTAATGTTTTAAACCTACTCCGGTAGGTGTCGTATCATTGTTTACTTTGGAAATAAGCTGTAAAAAGATCGCTAACGACCTAGCGCGAAGCTAATGCTAATCGCGGTTAGCGCCGCTAACTCTGGGTTTTACCTGCAAAAGGTGATGTGAATGCTAACTGTAGAGCTATATGCTAACGTGCTACTAGCTGGTTAAGCTAATGAGCCTTTCCTGTGCTTCATGATGAGAAATAGAGACATGATGTGGTACAGAGATGTGGTTATTGATACCAGTTAATGCTAATTATTTTTCCTGGTCATTGAACTGAATGTATTGAGTGTTATTGCACCAAAGTTGGTTAAATATACATGTTGTTTAAAAAGAATAAGTTTATACTGTGACTTTATGGTTAAAAACAGATAAAAAGTATGGTTATATATATATGGTGTAAGGACCAAGCCAGCTGTTGAGGCCTTTAAACCACGTGTTACTGTCCTTTGTTTCAACCACGAGGGATTATGTTAATTGACGGCCATTTTGATATCATAAAACTTGTGCGGAGCCCCACCCTGAGGGTCCTCTCCTCAACACTCATTGGCCAACTGACCACTGACCGGTGACGCTCGCAAGAGGTGAGCGCGGTTTACAAAAACTAAACGCAGCCCACTGCTCGGTCGTTCTCAGGTTTTCCACTGACCTAAAGAGACGTGTTCCAGGTACCAGAATTGTTTTCCCTCCTTTTTTGAACAAGACAAAGGGACCATAGTTTTTCTAAAGTTTGCTTTTTGGCCAGAGTAAACTCAGATTAATTATCTTTGTGCAACGTTTTTAAAGGACTCAGAAAACCAACCGGCTTATTTATTCACTAAGGGACAGTGAATACAACTTCAAAGGAAAAAGGCGACCAGATTCCCTTTTTCTTTTTCCTTGTCGACGATTTTTCCCTGCATCCTTCATCCGAGGATAATAGACTGTTTATTACTGACGAGTATTAAACACCGCCGTGCCACGAAGCCTGCCGCTCATTGCAAGGGATTCTCCGAGGCCGACGAACAGCTGATCAGCTCCACGTGTTTCCACGCCGCCGCCGCCTGACCAATCAGCTGAGAAATCACGGATCGATTTCTCTCAAGTAAGGGCTTAATATATCTGGGCAGATCTTAGTTAAGAAAGGTTTTTTCTTTTAAATCTGTTTGTGAATTTTACTGTTTGTGTTACTGTAGTTGTTTTACTTTTGTGCGCTGTTTTCTCCATCTATCTCTCTCCCACTGCGCCGGCTCCAATCGGCGCATCTCTCTCTCTCTCTCCCTCTCCCATTCTTATTTTGCTGGTGTTATTACTGCATTGTAGAGGTGTTATTTGTGTTTGACCGGCACGGTCAGTTTAACTGTGATCGACCCCCGACCGGCTTATTCGCCGTCTCTCTCTCTCTCTCTCTCTCCCTCTCTCTGCCTCTCTTTTACGCGCGCCGTGCGTAAAGAACCCAAGGCACTGTTCCGTGGTTGATTTGGCCGTTGTGTTCAAACTCCAACGCTAAGTCACCCACGTTACTGTGCGCTTTGTTTCTCGACGCCACGTGGGCACTCAACCCCCCATTGTTTGGCGTGTTTATTCTACCTGGGTAGTACGCGGCAGCCATCTTGCGCGTACTACCCCAAAAGGAGGGGGCGTTCGCAACTTCTCTCTCTCTCTGCCCCTTCTCTCTCTCTCTCTCTCTCTCTCTCTCTCTTCCTCACACACACACACACACACACACACACACACTTACCTCAGTACGCATAGACGCCTATACTTACATACATAGTTACACACACACATACATAGCTTCGTACATAAATCCCATTATTTACTATTACTGTGTGCCTTATTTTGTAATTTACAGTATTTTACTTGGATATTATTACTGTAAATAAATATTTTTCCTATTTTAACAAGAAGTTTCCTGGTATTGTTTGTGAAATATTGTGTGAAAGCCAACCTCTGACACGTCAAGGATTCATTGACTTTTAAGATTTGAGACTGTGATTTTTGCTATCTTTCCCATTCCTACGTGAATGGGTGGTGCCCCATCGAGTAACTTTAATTCATTTAAAGTATTAAATATTAATTTAGTCAATTTCCGATAGCAAAATTGACCTAAATTAGCTTTTACCCCTACAATGGTTTGATTCATAGAGCTGTTTATAAATATAAATAGAGCTTTATTGAAATAAATAAGTTAATTTATGTTGAAATATAAGTTCATGATAAATAATAGTCATGTTAAAAATACTTATACTGTCTGTAAAAATGTGCAGGTTAATTTAAAGCATTTAAATGCAGTATATCCTTTATCTGGGTATATATATGGAAGAAATAGAGTGAAAAGTGAAAGTAGAAAGATGTCATTTGAATAGAAAGTAATGATTATTCATTCTACACTCTATGTGTAGACTGGTTTTTCGTTTTGGTTTCGTTCGAAGGATTAGGATTTGATTCGGATTCCGGACCGAGGAGGTTCGGTGGCGAGCCATTAGGACGAGCGATTAAGACGGAACGGTGCATGGTCTGGCCAACTGTGGGATTCATTCCGAGGAGCTTCTGACACCATCTCACTTCACTTGTGACACAGATAAGGACATAACACAAAAATCTACCCGGGTAGTAACCTTAAGTACTGAACTTTGAACATTACACACACAGAGCATGAACATAAACTGAACTCTAACCTTCTACAAAAGAAGGAGGGACACTTTCTTTTGAACTTTTTTCCATTTTTTATTTATTTTATTATTTTTCAACCAATTAAAAAGAGCTCTATTTTTCTGTATATTTTATTTTCATGCACTGCAAAAATACTTACCTGTCATGGCAATAAATGTCAACTATTAACCTCATGGTTTTGCGTTTTTCTAACTATTACCAGCTCTCCGAACCTAGCAAGAGTGTTGGTGTCATGTGTTTGTTGCTAATCAGACTACAGGCGCTACATAAATATATATGAGGAACAGCAACGGTCCCAGAATAGAACCTTGAGGGACCCCACACATTATTGTGTACTGTACGTTGAATCATAGTCTTGGATCTTAGAAGAGTGAAACAACCTCCAACATGCCTTGTTGAATAATTATGTGCCTCTGAACTGAAAGACACATTTCTATGAATAATAAGAGGTGATTTTGTTATTTTGAAATTCTTAATAAAAACCATCAGTAATAAAAAAAAAAAATCTAGTTTTTACATCTAACCAACCGAATGATTTGTGCATTTTAATAACATCAGTTGTTAAAGTAAAGAGCTCCTCTTGCTGCTTTATTCTGGACCAACTGCAACTTCCTTATATTACTCAATGAAGTAATAAACCAGACTATAGAGCAGTCGTCTACATTAGACAAAACCAAAGTCTGAGTCACTTGCTTAACAAGTTGATACGTTAAATATTCAGCACATCTTTTGATTATTGATATGGCGTTTCCCATTTTAGTCACAACCTTTTGTATATGTTCATCCCATGATAGTTTATTGTAAATGATGACTCCTAGAAGTTTTACTACTTCTAGTTGCTTTATCACCGTTTTATTTATTGTGAGATTAAGCTTTGGTTTTGAACTTAAAGATGATTTGTACCAATTATTATACAATTTGTTTTAGACACATTCAAGATCAGTTTATTGTTATTGATCCAGTCCACCACCTGAGTCATCTCACTGGCTAAATTCACATTGAAATCATCAACTGTTGCTGCTGCTAAATATTAAATTATTTTGGGCAAAGTAAGACTGAATCTGTTCATGTACAGTTTTCTCCATTATTTTACTTAGAATCGTCACTAGGCTAATGGGTCGACTGTTGGTCTCAGACAACGGTAGTCTATTATTTTTTGGTTTAGGCACTTCTTTGGATATTTTCCATGATTGTGACACTTATTTCCTTGAAGCTTTGATTAATAATGTGTGTGACCATAGGTGCAATTAGTGCAGTAATAGGTTTGAGGAGTTTACCATCAAAGTCATCAACTCCTGGAGATTTATCCTCGCATGTCATCAGCATCAGTTCAATTTTAGTAACTCTAACTTGATTGAATTCAAAACTATACGTTTTGCCTTCCATAATCTCGGCTATTAACTGAAGAGATAAGTCTATATTATTGGACCGTAAGCTGACACTACTTTCCAATTTATCTATTTTTGTCATGAAGTAGCTGTTTAAATGATTTGCTATGTCTACTGGCTTTGTGAGAAAACCTCCCTCAGTTTCCTCTCAATAAATTGTTCAAGGTTATGGTCACTACAACCTATAGGGACATATATGGAGGCAGAACAAACCTCAGGTACATTTACATATATGTGATCAATACAAGTAGCAGCTCTGGTGCCGTCACCCTTCAAACTTATTCTGGTGGGTTTCTTTACAACCTGCTAGAAACTACAAGCAGCACATGTATCCATACGTTTCGTTTTCATTGGACAACAAGAGGAATTCCAGTCTACATTCATATCACCCAAAAAGTACACTTCATGATTAGTACTACTCACATGATCTAGCATACCACAAATCCTGTCTAAATAGCAGCTATTAGCATTAGGGGGCCTGTAACAGCATCCTAGTAATATTGGTTTAAGATGTGTCAGATGAATTTGTAACCAGAGTACTTCAGTATCAGATGTCATCAGGTCATCCCTAACTAGAGCAGGTATATGACTTTGAATATAACAAGCAACCCCTCCACCATATGAATTCCTGTCTTTTCAAAAAATATTATATCCATTTATCATCAATGATGAATCATCAAACGTACCGTCTAAATGCGTTTCTGACTGATGTGTAAAGTATTTAGCAACAGTACATCAGCAACTTCAGTCAATTTATTCCTGATACTGCATATGTTCAGGTGGCCAATTCTAAGCCCTTTCTTAGGCAGCTTATCAAACATTACCAATTAAACCTTCCAATTTAGAAAACCCATTATCATAGCAAAATTACCAACTAAAATTACAAGCTGCAGCCGTAGCATAAACACACACTAACATGCACACATATAACAAGCACATATACACAAACACATAAACACACACTAACATGCACACATATAACAAGCACACATACACAAACACATAAACACACACTAACATGCACACATATAACAAGCACACATACACAAACACATAAACACACACTAACATGCACACATATAACAAGCACACATACACAAACACATAAACACACACTAACATGCACACATATAACAAGCACACATACGCAAACACATAAACACACACTAACATGCACACATATAACAAGCACACATACACAAACACATAAACACACACTAACATCTATTTGTCCTTCAACATTGTGCAGCAGCCTAGTGGCTGTGTTGAAAAATTAAGTTATAATTAAGTTTGCCCCTTTACCTCCCATTTTATAGCAAAGCCTACCGAACTAATTCTCTCCTTGCAAAACAAACTTATATTCATTCAGTAACTCTCGGACAAAAGTATTCTTCATATTCCTTGTTTTATTGTTGTTTATAATATTTTCTAACGTGTCGTTGTTCTTTTGTTCCTAATAACTAAAACAATAATCCAAACATAATTCCAAAGGCCAACATCATTGTGCCCTAGATTAAAACCACACCTGCATGGTGTTCATCACCATGGCAACTCCTTAAAAGGAGGAAGTCCAACCCCATCACTTTTTTTACGAGGTCACCTTTTTGGCAGAGATACAGAGTGAAAGAGGGAGACAGAGGAGAAGACTGGCAGGAAAGGGCTCCGAGCAGGATTCCTCCTGGACCGCCTGCTGACTTCTGTTATTCTGGAAACATCCATTTTAAACAAAGCTTCAAGTTGTTTGCAAGCAACAAGACAACATGATCATCTGTTCTCTTCCTCCTGCTCAGGAGAGATCTACAGCACAGGATAAAAATCTAACAGAAATGGAGTGTAACAAAAGAGTGCAGCAGTCTCTGGTGTTATAAAGATGCGTTCTGTAGTCAGTGATGAACTAATGTTGGAAATGTGCTGCAGTCCAGTTTGATTCACTGGATTATAGTTAGAGAGAATCTTTTCATTCTGTGTCTGGTGTCTGTTACCTCTCTGTTTCTCTTCTCTCTCCTCTCCAGACTCTGTCAGGCTGGTGGATGGGACCAGTCTGTGCTCAGGCAGACTGGAGCTGAAGTCTGACCAGTCTAACCAGAGCTGGTCCTCAGTGTGTGAAGCTGACTTTGACCAGCAGGATGCAGAGGTGGTCTGCAGGGAGCTTGGCTGTGGGGCTCCTTCAGTCCTCCAGGGGGCGCTCTATGGAGAAGGGGAGGCTCCAATGTGGACCAAAGAGTTCCAGTGTGGAGGAAATGAGTCTGCTCTCCTGGACTGTAGAAGCTCAGGCTCAGATAGAAACACCTGCTCACCTGGCAGAGCTGTTGGACTCACTTGCTCAGGTAGAAGAGGAGCTGCAGCTTTCATTTGGTTCATTTCTGTTCTCATCAAACTCACTTTATTCTTTTACTGATGACTCTCTTGTTTGTGTTCAGAGCCTGTCAGGTTGGTGGGAGGAGACAGTCGCTGTGCAGGAACACTGGAGGTGAAACATGAAGGAGAATGGAGACCAGTGGATGGCTCTGACTGGACCCTGGAGACAGCAGCAGCTGCCTGCAGAGACTTAGACTGTGGTTCTGCTGTTTCTGTAGAACGGAGAAATGAGTCCTCACGCAGATCTGTGTGGGAGATCAGCTCTGACTGTGTCCAGTCTGGATCTGCTCTGAGGGACTGTGCATATTCAGATTCCTCTCGGTTTATCCTGGATCTCGTCTGTTCAGGTAAGCCTGTCAGTGACATCATCTATGACATCATGAATGACAGAAATGTTTCCAGTGAGTTCATTCCTCTGTCACAGTGACAGTCAGTGGTTTATAATGGACTGGACTGGAAACATCCTAAAGTGTAGAGAAGTGTTGTCTGTATTTACAGACCTGTTTCAGCCAATCACCTCTCTGTATTTACAGACCTGTTTCAGCCAATCACCTCTCTGTATTTACAGACCTGTTTCAGCCAATCACCTCTCTGTATTTACAGACCTGCTGCTTCAGCCCAACATCTCCTGGTCCTCCTCCATGGACGGGGTCTCTGAGGCCCAGCAGCAGCAGCATCAGGAGGAGTTTCGGGTTTTCAGAGGCTCCACCTTCACCATCAGCTGCTCCATCCAGCCTCAGTACCCAGGAGGCTCCTTCCAGCTCTCCTTCACCTCCTCCACCTCAGCAATCAACTACACCCAGCCAGCTGTCAATCACTCTGCTGACTTCCTGTTTCCTAACCTCACCCAGCTAGCTGTCAATCAGTATGCCCACTTCCTGTTTCCTGCTGCAGAGCCCGCCCACCAAGGAAGCTACAGCTGTGTTTATCACGTCCATGTTTTCTCTCATAACTTCTCCTCTGAGAGCCGTCAGCTCTCTGTCTCTGTTGTAGGTAAGCTGAATGTTTACAGGTTTGTTAAAGAAGATTCATCAAACAGACTGAAAATGATCAGCTGCCAACAGAGTTCATGCATGTTGTTGTTTCTGCATGTGACACTGGCCCTCATTTATCAAACGATCGTAGAAACGAGAGCAGATCTGAGTGTAGATTTTGTCTTACGACAGGGTTCACATGGGATTTATCAAACGTTTGTATCTCGCCAATCACATCGTGAGAATGGTCGGCTGTTGATAAATGTGGCGGCTTGAAACAAGCGTCAATTAAATACCACGCACTATTATATATAATATATACATTATATTTAATATAATATATACCCGACCCAGATAGCTCGCCCGATAGTTTACGGCATCGAAGGATGCAATACGACCAAAAAGAAGATTTTTCCCCCTAAAGTCGCTTCATTATCAAAGTGCACCGTCACAAATAACAACAGAAGGAAATAGACATTTTACAGAAATACGCAGCGACAGAGATTTATGAAATAAAAGTACTTGTAGTTATAAACTCAAACAAGTTCAGTGAATATTTTACATTTGGAGCACAGACTTAAAGTTTTCACAACTTTTTAGTTGAAGGAGGTAAACAATGTTTTAAAGTCAGTTTTAATCCAAAAGAAGAGGAATTTCTCAGAGTCAGAAAGTGAAACGCTGACGTCCAACAGCTGCAACAACAAACTGGTTTAGTTTGGCAGCATAAAAAGAGAAAAGGAAGGAAATCAGTAGTGCTGTCAGCAGAGTAGCAGTGGAGCATTAAACTCCTGATGAGGTTTGAGTAATTAAATACATTGTGATCTATAAAGCCTAATAGCCTATATAATATCCAGATATTGTTGTTATTATGATGGAGAGATATTATTCACTTCTTTACATTAATAATAATTCTGTCCCAGTCAGAGGAGCTGAGGCTGATTGAAATGTTTCTATTGGGTCAGAACCGCTGGTGGAGGAGACGCTGACGCTCCAGTATCAGAGCCAGATAACAGTAAACAGCAGAAGACAACAACATTTAATAGCCTCTGCTAATATTCTGGTTAAAGAATTTCACGGTCGCAGGTTGTATTTATTTTTCATAAGGTTTTACTAATAAATGATATAGCTAAAACATGCTTTGGTTTGTCACCATAAAAAAAACACACAGAGTTTCATCAGCTCCAGGCATCGATACAATAGTCTCAGATCAGAACTCAGACTCAGACGTGTCGACTTCACGCTGACTCAGATTTGTTTACACGAGCTGAGAGCAGACTGAGATCTGGTCAAACCCTCCGCTCACGTCCAAATTGCTAAATGCCGAGCCTTGTGTAGAAATGATCGTACGCCCACTTTACGCTCACTTTCTGGCATACGCCCGTTTGATAAATGAGGGCAACTGTGACTCCTGTCATTGTGTTACACAGCTCATATAGTAACCAAACGTATATAAAGTATATAATGACAACAGCAAACACTGAACTGTAGGACAGAGCATGTTTGGTTACCAGGATAACTCTGGTTCTCTGAGAACTGAGTGAGATCTGTCCCAGCAGCCCTGAGCTCCTAACTCGCCATTTTCAAGAGGCGTTCCTCCAGCGGACAGAAGCCAGAAGATCCGTCACTCAGAGCTCAGAGAGCCAGAGTTATCCTGGTAACCAAACGCTCTCTTTCCAACCTCCCTCACTGTCTCGCTGTGTGTGTCTGTGTGTTTGATCAGATCCACCAGATCCGAGACCTTTTATCATCAGAGCGGTCGTCCTGACGCTGATTCTGCTGGTGGCGAACATTGCCTCTTACTTCTATTTTAAGGTACTGACACTCGTCTGTTGTTTAGACCGCAGACTGAAATGAAGCACTCTGTCTGTTTTATTGAACTGAAGAGAGCAAGAAGTGACATCTGTGTGCGTCATGTCTCTCCAGACCCACAGGGTCTACAGGGTCTACAGGGTGCAGAAGCCCCGCAGACGGGAGGACGTGGAGCTGGATTATTATAACCTGGGTGTTCCTGCAGCTGAAGGAGGGCCGACTGAAGAATAAGGAGCTCAGGGAGCAGAGTAGCACCTCCAAGCAGCTCGTCTCACACCCACATGGATTTATATTCAGAAGTTCCCTTCAATAATCAGGATTTGTTACATTACATTATGTTGAAAAGACCACAACATGTCCCTGAGCCTATCGGTTCCTCCAGAAGACCTAAAACACCTCACTAAAGTAAGAGGTGAGAGCAGGTCTACAGAGTCCAAGCAGCCGGCACGATTCAAAGCAAACACACAGCGACCCAGGCCGACCAGGAACAACCAGCAGGATCATGTTAAATATCTAAACACTGTTAGAGCCAGGGCTCTTAAAGCCTCCCGCACTCTGTATTCACTTGTTTTGAGTCTTTTCTAAAAACCAAGTCTAGAACAAAAGAACCGGGGCAGTTTACCATTTATTAAAAGAACACAAGAAAGGATCACAAGAGCCAAAAAGTTCCTAAATTCACAGTTTTCTTCTGGCTGTGGGACCCACCCAGACAACAGGTTGGGCTTTGTAGCAATTGGTCAGTTTTGTATGGTGACTCAGTAGCCAACCCATACTGGACACCTGGTGATATTTCATTTAAAACTAGACACCTTCCCTTTCTACTCAGTAGAATAGTTTTTAGGCCGATGGTGTCTTGTACGTATGGTTCTTACTGAAATAGCTGCACCCTGATCTGGTTCTAACTGGTTTTCAGGAAAGGTTCAGTAAGAGGGCACAATGTGCTCTCCTAACCTAGAGCCAAATAGAGGCAGTGAGTCTTGCTCAGTATCTACATCTGGAGCCACGTCGACCATCTGTTGGTGTTTGTCCTCAAAATAATTAGTACGACATCATGAAGCTAACAGACAAAGTGGAACTTTAAACATCAGAGGCTGTTTTCAGACCAACTTCATCTAGTCAGTGAGGTATGAACTTTATGATTTAACTTTATGTCTCATTTATTGCTGTGAGAAAGAGCTCGGCAGCAGGAGCACATTTAGCTCAACAAGAACCATAATAATACAAAAAAAGAGACAAAAACAACAGAGGTCATTTTATCAGAATTGACCTATGGCTAAGCCCCGCCCTCTCCACTCAGTCGGACAAATAGTCAACATTGGGTGACAGGCGCTATGGCAGCTGTCACAGTAGGACACATTTCACAGGAGGCAATTGATGATTTTGGAGACAGAAAGATTATAAATCATCTCAAAGTCACCAAAAGGGCCTTAACTATACATGGGAGGGTTAAATTAATCATTTTATTGTTGAGAAGGTCGATGAAAAGCTTCAGCTTCAGGCAAAAATGTACAGGTCACAGTGTAAACGTGATGAACTGTATCTCGTTGCCATTAATGGTTCATGATAAAATTATATGTACAGGTCTAAGTTGCATACGTTTCCAGGACAACAAGCCTTTTAACCATCTTTACCCAGAGTACCTCTCTCTTAGTTTGGTGCTACAGTATTTACATGAATCATTGCTAACATTTGTTATCTCGGTTATTTACAGATAAGTTAATGAAGCTAAGCTCCAAAAGTTAACGTTAGTATAACTAGAGCCCTTTGGACAACAGCTAACAATCATGTACGATAGCCAAAGTACAAAAACTAGCACATAACAGGCCAATGAACTCTGAACGGTCTGAACGTAAGAAAGGGTTAGGCTAACGTTAGCCTAATGTTAGAAAGGGTTAGGCTAATGGTAGCTAACGTTAGCCTAATGTTAGAAAGGGTTAGGCTAATCTTTAGACTAACATTAGAAAGGGTTAGGCTAACGTTAGCTAACTTTAGCCTAACGTTAGAAAGGGTTGGGCTAACGTCAGCTAACTTTAGCCTAATGTTAGAAAGGGTTAGGCTAATGTCAGCTAAATTTACCCTAATGTTAGAAAGGGTTAGACTAACGTTAGCTAACTTTAGCCTAACATTAGAAAGGGTTAGGCTAACGTCAGCTAACTTTAGCCTAACGTCAGCTAACTTTAGCCTTACGTTAGAAAGGGTTGGGCTAACGTCAGCTAACTTTAGCCTAACGTTAGAAAGGGTTGGGCTAACGTCAGCTAACTTTAGCCTAATGTTAGCTACCATTAGCCTAACCCTTTCTAACTTTAGCCTACCGTTAGAAAGGGTTTGGCTAACGTCAGCTAACTTTAGCCTTACGTTAGAAAAGGTTAGGCTAATGGTAGCTAACTTCAGCCTTATGTTAGAAAGGGTTAGGCTAATCTTTAGACTAACATTAGAAAGGGTTAGGCTAACGTTAGCTAACTTTAGCCTAACGTTAGAAAGGGTTGGGCTAACGTCAGCTAACTTTAGCCTAACATTAGAAAGGGTTAGGCTAACGTCAGCTAACTTTAGCCTAACGTCAGCTAACTTTAGCCTTACGTTAGAAAGGGTTGGGCTAACGTCAGCTAACTTTAGCCTAACGTTGGAAAGGGGTAGGCTAAAGTCAGCTAACTTTAGGCTAAAGTCAGCTGACTTTAGCCTAACGTTAGAAAGGGTTGGGCTATCGTTAGCTAACTTTAGCCTAATGTTAGTAAGGGTAAGGCAAACATCACCTAATTTTAGCCTAACGTTAGAAAGGGTTAGGCTAACATTAGCTAACTTTAGCCTAATGTTCGAAAGGGTTAGGCTAACGTCAGCTAACTTTAGCCTAATGTTAGAAAGGGTTAGGCTAACGTCAGCTAACTTTACCCTAATGTTAGAAAGGGTTAGACTAACGTTAGCTAACTTTAGCCTAACATTAGAAAGGGTTAGGCTAACGTCAGCTAACTTTAGCCTAACGTCAGCTAACTTTAGCCTTACGTTAGAAAGGGTTGGGCTAACGTCAGCTAACTTTAGCCTAACGTTGGAAAGGGTTAGGCTAAAGTCAGCTAACTTTAGGCTAAAGTCAGCTGACTTTAGCCTAACGTTAGAAAGGGTTGGGCTATCGTTAGCTAACTTTAGCCTAATGTTAGTAAGGGTAAGGCAAACATCAGCTAATTTTAGCCTAACGTTAGAAAGGGTTAGGCTAACATTAGCTAACTTTAGCCTAATGTTCGAAAGGGTTAGGCTAACGTCAGCTAACTTTAGCCTAATGTTAGAAAGGGTTAGGCTAACGTCAGCTAACTTTAGCCTAACGTTAGAAAGGGTTAGGCTAACGTCAGCTAACTTTAGCCTAACGTTAGAAAGGGTTAGGCTAACGTCAGCTAACTTTAGCCTAACGTTGGAAAGGGGTAGGCTAAAGTCAGCTAACTTTAGGCTAAAGTCAGCTGACTTTAGCCTAACGTTAGAAAGGGTTGGGCTATCGTTAGCTAACTTTAGCCTAATGTTAGTAAGGGTAAGGCAAACATCACCTAATTTTAGCCTAACGTTAGAAAGGGTTAGGCTAACATTAGCTAACTTTAGCCTAATGTTCGAAAGGGTTAGGCTAACGTCAGCTAACTTTAGCCTAATGTTAGAAAGGGTTAGGCTAACGTCAGCTAACTTTACCCTAATGTTAGAAAGGGTTAGACTAACGTTAGCTAACTTTAGCCTAACATTAGAAAGGGTTAGGCTAACGTCAGCTAACTTTAGCCTAACGTCAGCTAACTTTAGCCTTACGTTAGAAAGGGTTGGGCTAACGTCAGCTAACTTTAGCCTAACGTTGGAAAGGGTTAGGCTAAAGTCAGCTAACTTTAGGCTAAAGTCAGCTGACTTTAGCCTAACGTTAGAAAGGGTTGGGCTATCGTTAGCTAACTTTAGCCTAATGTTAGTAAGGGTAAGGCAAACATCAGCTAATTTTAGCCTAACGTTAGAAAGGGTTAGGCTAACATTAGCTAACTTTAGCCTAATGTTCGAAAGGGTTAGGCTAACGTCAGCTAACTTTAGCCTAATGTTAGAAAGGGTTAGGCTAACGTCAGCTAACTTTAGCCTAACGTTAGAAAGGGTTAGGCTAACGTCAGCTAACTTTAGCCTAACGTTAGAAAGGGTTAGGCTAACGTCAGCTAACTTTAGCCTTACGTTAGAAAGGGTTGGGCTAACGTCAGCTAACTTTAGCCTTATGTTAGAAAGGGTTAGGCTAACGTTTGCAAACTTTAGCCTAACGTTGGAAAGGGTTAGGCTAACGTCAGCTAACTTTAGCCTAACGTTAGAAAGGGTTGGGCTAACGTCAGCTAACTTTAGCCTAATGTTAGCTACCATTAGCCTAACCCTTTCTAACTTTAGCCTACCGTTAGAAAGGGTTTGGCTAACGTCAGCTAACTTTAGCCTTACGTTAGAAAGGGTTAGGCTAATGGTAGCTAACTTTAGCCTAATGTTAGAAAGGGTTAGGCTAATCTTTAGACTAACATTAGAAAGGGTTAGGCTAACGTTAGCTAACTTTAGCCTAACGTTAGAAAGGGTTGGGCTAACGTCAGCTAACTTTAGCCTAATGTTAGAAAGGGTTAGGCTAACGTCAGCTAACTTTACCCTAATGTTAGAAAGGGTTAGGCTAATCTTTAGACTAACATTAGAAAGGGTTAGGCTAACGTTAGCTAACTTTAGCCTAACATTAGAAAGGGTTAGGCTAACGTCAGCTAACTTTAGCCTAACGTCAGCTAACTTTAGCCTTACGTTAGAAAGGGTTGGGCTAACGTCAGCTAACTTTAGCCTAACGTTGGAAAGGGTTAGGCTAAAGTCAGCTAACTTTAGGCTAAAGTCAGCTGACTTTAGCCTAACGTTAGAAAGGGTTGGGCTATCGTTAGCTAACTTTAGCCTAATGTTAGTAAGGGTAAGGCAAACATCAGCTAATTTTAGCCTAACGTTAGAAAGGGTTAGGCTAACATTAGCTAACTTTAGCCTAATGTTCGAAAAGGGTTAGGCTAACGTCAGCTAACTTTAGCCTAATGTTAGAAAGGGTTAGGCTAACGTCAGCTAACTTTAGCCTAACGTTAGCAAGGGTTGGGCTAACGTCAGCTAACTTTAGCCTAATGTTAGAAAGGGTTAGGCTAACGTCAGCTAACTTTACCCTAATGTTAGAAAGGGTTAGGCTAACGTCAGCTAACTTTAGCCTAACGTCAGCTAACTTTAGCCTTACGTTAGAAAGGGTTGGGCTAATGGTAGCTAACTTTAGCCTGACGTTAGAAAGGGTTAGGCTAACGTCAGCTAACTTTAGCCTAACGTTAGAAAGGGTTGGGCTAACGTCAGCTAACTTTAGCCTAATGTTAGCTACCATTAGCCTAACCCTTTCTAACTTTAGCCTACCGTTAGAAAGGGTTTGGCTAACGTCAGCTAACTTTAGCCTTACGTTAGAAAGGGTTAGGCTAATGGTAGCTAACTTTAGCCTAATGTTAGAAAGGGTTAGGCTAATCTTTAGACTAACATTAGAAAGGGTTAGGCTAACGTTAGCTAACTTTAGCCTAACGTTAGAAAGGGTTGGGCTAACGTCAGCTAACTTTAGCCTAATGTTAGAAAGGGTTAGGCTAACGTCAGCTAACTTTACCCTAATGTTAGAAAGGGTTAGACTAACGTTAGCTAACTTTAGCCTAACATTAGAAAGGGTTAGGCTAACGTCAGCTAACTTTAGCCTAACGTCAGCTAACTTTAGCCTTACGTTAGAAAGGGTTGGGCTAACGTCAGCTAACTTTAGCCTAACGTTGGAAAGGGTTAGGCTAAAGTCAGCTAACTTTAGGCTAAAGTCAGCTGACTTTAGCCTAACGTTAGAAAGGGTTGGGCTATCGTTAGCTAACTTTAGCCTAATGTTAGTAAGGGTAAGGCAAACATCAGCTAATTTTAGCCTAACGTTAGAAAGGGTTAGGCTAACATTAGCTAACTTTAGCCTAATGTTCGAAAGGGTTAGGCTAACGTCAGCTAACTTTAGCCTAATGTTAGAAAGGGTTAGGCTAACGTCAGCTAACTTTAGCCTAACGTTAGAAAGGGTTAGGCTAACGTCAGCTAACTTTAGCCTAACGTTAGAAAGGGTTAGGCTAACGTCAGCTAACTTTAGCCTTACGTTAGAAAGGGTTGGGCTAACGTCAGCTAACTTTAGCCTTATGTTAGAAAGGGTTAGGCTAACGTTTGCAAACTTTAGCCTAACGTTGGAAAGGGTTAGGCTAACGTCAGCTAACTTTAGCCTAACGTTAGAAAGGGTTGGGCTAACGTCAGCTAACTTTAGCCTAATGTTAGCTACCATTAGCCTAACCCTTTCTAACTTTAGCCTAACGTTAGAAAGGGTTTGGCTAACGTCAGCTAACTTTAGCCTTACGTTAGAAAGGGTTAGGCTAATGGTAGCTAACTTTAGCCTGACGTTAGAAAGGGTTAGGCTAATGGTAGCTAACTTTAGCCTGACGTTAGAAAGGGTTAGGCTAATGGTAGCTAACTTTAGCCTGACGTTAGAAAGGGTTAGGCTAATGGTAGCTAACTTTAGCCTGACGTTAGAAAGGGTTAGGCTAATGGTAGCTAACTTTAGCCTGACGTTAGAAAGGGTTAGGCTAATGGTAGCTAACTTTAGCCTAACGTTAGAAAGGGTTTGGCTAACGTCAGCTAACTTTAGCCTTACGTTAGAAAGGGTTAGGCTAATGGTAGCTAACTTTAGCCTGACGTTAGAAAGGGTTAGGCTAATGGTAGCTAACTTTAGCCTGACGTTAGAAAGGGTTAGGGTTATCTGGGTTGAGATGTGGTAAATGGTAGTAAATCCCCCCGTGGCCTCTCAGGATACTGAGTGTCAGAGTTGCATGTACCCCATGAACACCGTTTGACCATTTAAACTTAAAATGTCAAGAAAAAACATATAAAAACAATGAAAACGGACTAGCTCCAATGCATTTCAATGGATGTGGAAGCAGAGAATGTCCCAGTGTATTGGGTTAGCTATGCGCACTGTGATTGGCTCATCGCATTTGGGGGCGGGGCTTAGCCATAGGTCATCAGGCTGTCCATCAGGATTACCTTCTTTTTATCACAAAGGATTTTACTGATTTCATCAGTTGAGTTTTTCTACTTAAGTAATTTCATTATTTCTTGAGAATTAGTTACTTTTGTATTTCAGGATTTTTTTTTATTTCAAAAGAATTTCACAAAATGTTGTACTAAGTTTTACTTAGTTTTTGTAAGAACTTCTCCTATTTTCTATTTTAGGAATTCAGTTGATGTTGTAATTGAGGATTTTATAATTTCATAGAATTTCTACTTTTTTTGTAGTTTGGGAATTTACAAATTCATTTGAGCATTTTTTTTATTAAGAATTTAATTTAGTTTTGTACTAAATAGGGATTAATTTAGGAATTTGCTTTTTTATTATAACTGACTATTTTTTGTATGTCAGGAATGTACTTACTAATGTGATTAATGGAATGGAATTTTATTATTTCAAAATATTTTGAGTTATTTTTCTACTTTTAGAATTTACTTAATATTTCAATAAGATTTGTTTTTTTTAATTTTACAAGAATAACAATGAGTGTTGTACTTAGGATCTTGTTTTATATATGTATATGTATATAAATATATATATATATACATATATAAATATATATATATATATATATATATATATATATAGAGGGTTCTGCATATTTTTATACTTAAGATTTTGCTCTTTTCATAAGAATTTTGTGTACTATTTTTACTTTATGAATTGCATTTAAATAATTGTGGGTTTTTGTGTTATACTTCAGGACATTGTATCATTTTTAATATAATCGGTGTGTTTTTTTAGGATAAAGGTTTTTATTTTTTTTTCATTTTAACTTTGATCATTTTTTGTACTTCAGGAATTTAATTACTTTTGTGAATAAGACATGGAGGACTGGGCTGCTTGTGACTGCTTTGGGACGGCCATACTCATTAAGAATAGTAGGAACGAGTCTCCAAAAGTCTCCAATAACACCAGAAAAAGTCGATAGATTTGTCTCCAGTCGCTCTTTAGAAAAAGAGTCTCTAGAGGGTCTGAATAGTCTAAATATAGAGACAAAGAGTCTCTAGAGGGTCTGAATAGTCTAAATATAGAGACAAAGAGTCTCTAGAGGGTCTGAATAGTCTAAATATAGAGACAAAGAGTCTCTAGAGGGTCTGAATAGTCTAAATATAGAGACAAAGAGTCTCTAGAGGGTCTGAATAGTCTAAATATAGAGACAAAGAGTCTCTAGAGGGTCTGAATAGTCTAAATATAGAGACAAAGAGTCTCTAGAGGGTCTGAATAGTCTAAATATAGAGACAGAGAGTCTCTAGAGGGTCTGAATAGTCTAAATATAGAGACAAAGAGTCATTTCATCAGAATTGACTTCAGGTTTTCCTTCAGGATGATCTTCTTTTTATCAGAAAGGATTTTACTGATTTCATCAGTTGAGTTTTTCTACTCAAGTCATTTCATTATTTCTTAAGAATGAGTTATTTTTGTATTTCAGCATTTTTTTATTTCAAAAGAAGTTTCACTTAGTTGTCAAAATAATTTTGCTTATCTTATAAGAACTTTTTCAATGTTCTATTTTAGGAATTTAGTTGATTTTCTAATTGAGGAATTTTATGATTTCATAAGAATTTGACTTTTTTGTACTTTGGGAATTTACAAATTCATTTGAGAAAGATTTTTTTATTCATAAGAATTTCATTTAGTTTTGTACTAAATGAGGATTAATTTAGGAATTTGCTTTCTTATTATACTTGACTATTTTTGTATTTCATGAATTCTACTAATGTGATTAAGGAAATGTAATTTCATTGTTTCAAATTATTTAGAGTTATTTTTCTACTTTTGGAATTTACTTAATATTTCAATAAGATGTGTTTTTTGAATTTTACAAGAATATCAATTAGTGTTGTACACAGGATCTTGGTTTTTTATAGATAAATGGTTCTGCATATTTTTATAATTAAGATTTTGCTTTTTTCATAAGAACTTTAATTTTACTTTATTAACTGCATTTTAGTAATTGTGTTTTGAAATTTTGCATTTAACATTATACTTTAGTACTTTGTATCATTTTTAATATAATGGGTTTGTTTTTTAGGATGAAGGGTTTTACTTTTTTCATTTTAACCTTCATTATTTTTTGTGCTTCAGGAATTTAATTAGTTATGTGAATAAGGAATTTTTGGAATTTAATCATTTAATTAGAATTTGAGTTAATTTGGCTTCAAAAATTTACACATTGTTTTTCAAATTTTATACTTCGGATTTGGCTCATTTTGTATTTTTGCATACATTTTATATATATTCTTTAAAACTTATTTCAGAAGAAAGTTTCCTATTTTTGACTTAAGTGACTATAATAATAATACATTTTATTTGTAAGCGCCTTTTAAAACACTCAAAGACACTGTACAATAATTAGAACAAGACAAAACAGGGAATAAAAACAAGACAAGAAATTAAAGAGAAGAAGGGAAGTGCAGTGCGGTGACATCAAATAATAGAACGAAGAGAGAAAAGAAGTGCGGTCCAATCAAACAGAGGCAGTGAGTTGTAAGAGATGAGTTGTGAGTGTGGATGTGAATACAGGAGAGAGTGGCTGTTCCACATGTCCGCTGGGAGAGAGCTCCAGAGTCGGGCAGAGCGGCTGAAGGCTCTGCTCCCCATAGTGGTGAGGCAGACGGAGGCTACAGAGAGGAGGAGCAGGAGGAGCATCGGAGGGAGCAGGAGGAGGTGCAATGTGGAGGAGATGGGACAGATCAGGAGGGGCCAGGTTATGGATGGCCTTGAAGGTGTACAGGAGGATTTTATAAATGATGAGAGGTTTGACTGGGAGCCAGTGGAGTGGCTGGAGGACGGGCTGATGTGGTGGAATGAGGCGGTTTTTGAGACGATGAGCAGCAGAAGTTTGGATCATTTGAAGTTGATGGAGGAGCTTGTGAGGGAGACCAAAGAGGAGAGAGTTGCAGTAATCAATGTGGGAGGTGACAAGACTATGGACAAGCATGGAAGTAGTGTTGGTTGAGGGAAGGGAGGAGACAGTTGATGCTGCGGAGGTGGAAATAAGCAGACCGGGTGATGTTAATAGGCACGTTTTCATTCAGTACTTTACCCTCTAGTGAGCCGCTATGGGTGTGGCTTGGGAGAGAGGATCCACCCAAGATCCACCCAACTTCACCGGTTAGCAGCTCAGCTAGCGGCTCAGAAAGTACCTGCCTCGGTTAGCTACTTTATGAGCTCTGAGGGTTAACATCTCCTGCTCTGACTGCAGCTGGGAGAGACTGCTGCAGGAGGACTGGGCCGCTTGTGACTGCTTTGGGACGGACATACTCATTAAGAATAGTAGGAACGAGTCTCCAAAAGTCTCCAATAACACCAGAAAAAGTCGCTAGATTTGTCTCTAGTCGCTCTTTAGAAAAAGAGTCTCTAGAGGGTCTGAATAGTCTAAATATAGAGACAAAGAGTCTCTAGAGGGTCTGAATAGTCTAAATATAGAGACAAAGAGTCTCCAGAGGGTCTGAATAGTGTAAATATAGAGACAAAGAGTCTCTAGAGGGTCTGAATAGTCGAAATGTAGAGACAAAGAGTCTCTAGAGGGTCTGAATAGTCTAAATATAGAGACAAAGAGTCTCTAGAGGGTCTGAATAGTCTAAATATAGAGACAAAGTTGCTAAGTTGGCAACACTAGTTAAGATTTTGCTTATTTCAGAGGAAGTTTGACTATTTTTGTACTTTAGGAATTGAATTATTTTGGAATTCAGCATTTAATATTGTACTTCAGCATTTTCTATATTTTTTAATGTTTGTTTTCTATGAAGTATTTTGCTTGTTTTATTATACATTTGGCTCTTTTTGTACATACAAACATTTACTTTTGTGACTTTTGTGTGTGAGAATTGGAATTTTATCATTTCATGAGAATTTGAGTTGTTTTTGTACTTTGGCAATTTAATAAATTCTTTGAAAAAGATATTGTTTTTATGTAATAAGAATTTAAATTCATCTTGTTCTCAGGATTTTTTATATGAAGGATTTTGCTTATTTCATTAAAACTTTGCCTATTTTTTGTACTTCGGGAATTTTCTTTTTTTTTATTCTTAAGAATTTTACTAAATGATGCATTGAGGATTTTGCTTTCATATACCATAGAACATTGTTGTTGCTTCATATTTTAATGAACAATTTTGATGACTTTTGTACTTAAAGGATTTAGAGACAAAATGTGGTCATAAGTTGTTTGTTTGCTGGAAGCTTGGATACACAGAGAGATGAAATGATGAAGATCACTGTAATAAATGTATCAGCAGCATCGACTATGTACAAACAACATGAATCACTTTAATAAACAGATGATTTCATGTGCTTGTGAAGAATCTGTTGTATTGTTTCTCTTCGTTAGGAAAAGGGCAACAAAAGATGATTTCTCCTGCCCGACCAGTATGGCTACCCGCTTGTCCATACTGGTCTCTGGATCGATCCAGTCAGTTTCTCCATGATTTTATCCACAGTGGAGCCTTATGGGGCTTTGGACAGCTGTCACTGTTTACTGTATATCTCAATAAGCCAAGGCAAAGCCTAATCCAGTCAGCAGTAGACCTGTAATCAAGGTTCTGAATAGATAGAGATCTTCTACGTCCTCCACGGAGAGAGCCACCAGGTACACGACTCTCCACCTCTCCCACCGTCCATCATGTAGCAGCTGCTAACGTCCCAGCAGGACAGGAGGACTCCCTGAACCAGGATTCTCCTCCAGGAGATGGAGTCAATGAGAGACCAGTTGATCAAATCCATGACTTGTTTTGGAGAGCAGTGCAGAGAGTCTCTCAAAGTATCAGAGAGTAGACTAGAGAGACGAGAGGAGACACTGCCTCCGTTCAGAGCCAGAGAGAAAAGCTAATAATAATTATATTTCAGCATTATTAATATCATTTGGGTTAAGAGCTTCTACATACTGCTGCATCAACCATTACAGAAACGTATTTGTTCAGTACTTGTCCATATAATCCTGCCTGGATTATTTGTCCCGAGCCAGTAAACACAGTAATATGAGGTCGTGTAAGTTTGGACCAACAGTGGTAGAAATGTTGTTGTTAATCTGAATTTTTTTTGTTTGCTTAAGCAACAAGTGTGTGTTTCTCTGAACTATGTCTTTACCCAAATCACTCACATTTAGGTTATTGATTGTGACTTTCTTTACTAATCTTAAGTCATGTTTTAATGTTTCATTCCCATTCACTGAGCCTCACCTGACACTGTGGCTGTAGTTAGTGTGAAACACTGTGACTTCAGGATTTAGTAAATTAAGTTTAGTGTCAAAACAAAATGAATCTGGTGTTTGTGTTTATTTCTCCTGATATCATGCATCCATCCTGAAACAATGCTTTCCCCTCAGAAATGAGTGATGTTTCACTGATTAGAGTGATGAAATACATTTCAGTATTTCTTAGTGGTTTGCTTTAAATGTCTCCTAACAGTGGATCTGACTTGGAGTCTCTGTGTGAATGTGTTTGGGTGAAACAAACACAAATTTAAGTCATTTGTCTCCATCTAGTGTCCAATATTTATACTGCAGCCATCAGGGGGATTCCTGCAATGTGACCAGCATTGGCACACATTAATCAAAAGACAGTGTTTTTATATAAACACTGTATATTACTACTAATTAGTGTCGTGGTTGTATGATGACCATGATAGAAAAAACAAAAACTCACATTTTGTGAGTTTTGTGGTAATTGTTTCCCCTGCAGCTTGTCTCACAGGCTTCTCTCTCTCCCTCTCTCTCTCTCTCTCTCTCTCGCTCTCTCTCTCTCACTCTCTCTCTCTCTCTCTCTCTCTCTCCCTCTCTCCCCCTCTCTCTCTCTCTCTCTCTCTCTCCCTCTCTCTCTCTCTCTCTCTCTCTGTGTCTCTCTCTCCCTCTCTCTCTCTCTCTCTCTCTCTCTGTCCCTCTCTCAATTCAATTCAATTCAATTCAATTCAATTGGCTTTATTGGCATGACATAACAATGTATATATTGCCAAAGCAAGCATCAGAAAAAGGATAACAAGATAAGGAAAGCAATATTTACAATAAATTATAATTCTGTTATTCATTTTAGATGAAAAGAAAAACTGATAACAATAAAAGAAAGCAATATTTACAATCATTGAATTACAATCAACATATAATTTATACAATCTAACTGTCCCAGCAAAAAAAAGAAGAAAAGTAAAATAAAAATAAAAATAAAAACAAAACAACCAACAGCTGTGTGTCACTGGCTGTCTCTCAGTGTGTGACAGGCAGAAACATAGAGTGCTGCTAATCTAATCTACAGCTCTGTGACTCTTCCCCGAGGAGGAGCGGCAGTTTTTCCTCATCTGACCATTTTAAAAAACCTTTTTTGACGGATTCAAATTTTTGGAAATATGTTTCTCTAATTAGTTCATATTTTTTACATTTGGTGAGGAAGTGTAGCTCTGTCTCAGGCTGACTGAGGCTGCAGTGGCAGCACAGCCTCTGCTCTGCAGGGAGCAGCTCTTCCTGGTCCTCCCTGTTTCCACAGCCAGTCTGTGTTCACTCAGTCTGTTTCTACAGCCAGTCTGTGTTCACTCAGTCTGTTTCCACAGCCAGTCTGTGTTCACTCAGTCTGTACTTTGTCAAGGTTCGTCTCAGCTGTGGATCCGTCACCGTGCTCAAATAATCTGCTGTGGTGTACTGTCGCTTCAGATCCAAGTAGCACTGCATTTTGCTCTGTGTTTTGGTTTGTGTTTGCCAATAGGTGATGTAGTCTTGTTTTAGCTGTTTAGTAATTTGGTTGGGTCTGATTGGTGCAGTGCTCTGTCCCTGGGCTGTGTCTGTGGTGCAGGTTTGTGACCTCAGCCTCAGGACCAGCTGGCTCAGGGGGCTCCTGCTGCTCATCTCCTGGTATTGCAGGGCTTGGAAATGATATGAGAGGGGGTCACTTAGTTTTAGATGTGTCCAAAAGTTAATTGCTCTTTTTTGTATTTTGATTATTAGTGGGTATTTGCCTAATTCTGCCCTGCATGCATTGTTTGTGGCCTTCCTCTGGACATGTAGAAGGATTTTACAGAACTCTGCATGCAGGGTCTCAATGGGGTGTTTATCCCACTGAGTAAATTCTTGTTTTGTAAGTGGACCCCACACCTCACTGCCATCAAGTGCAATTGGTTCAATAACACATTCAATTAATTTTAGCCAAATTCGAATTGGTATTTCAGTTTGTATATTTTTCTTTATAGCATAGAAAGCCCGGCGTGCTTTCTCTCTCAGCTCATGAACTGCATCCTTAAAGTGTCCAGTTGAACTTAATTTTATTCCTAAATAAGTATAATGTGTGCAGTACTCGACCTGCTGTGGACCAATGGAGAACTTGGGGAGAATGTCTTGAGATCTGGATCTTTTTTGGAATATCATTATTTTGGTCTTTTTGGGGTTTACTGTCAGGGCCCAGGTCTGACAGTACTGCTCCAGCAGATCCAGGCTCTGCTGTAGACCTTGTGCTGTGGGGGACAGCAGAACCAGGTCATCTGCAAAGAGGAGGCACTTCACCTCCTGACTATGGAGACTGACACCCGGTACTGAGGACTTTTCTAGGGTAGTTGCTAACTCGTTTATATAGATGTTGAAGAGTGCAGGGCTGAGGTTGCAGCCCTGACGGACGCCTCGTCCTTGGCTAAAGTATTCTGTCCTCATTTTACACATTTTTACACTGCACATGTTGCCAGAATACATTGATTTAATAATGTCATATGTTTTACCCCCTATACCACTCTCCAGAGTTTTGTAGAATAATCCAACATGCCAAATAGAATCAAAAGCTTTTTGGAAGTCAATAAAACAGGCGTACAATTTGGTTTTATCTTGGTTTATATGTTTATCAATGAGGGTATGTAGGGTGTAAATATGATCGGTTGTTCTGTGTTTTGGTATGAATCCAGTTTGGCTTTTGTTTAAGACATTGTGCTCGGTAAGGAAGTTCATAAGTCTGGTGTTCATAATCTTACAGAAAACCTTCCCCAGGTTACTGTTCACACAGATGCCTCGGTAATTATTAGGGTCAAATTTGTCTCCGTTCTTATAAATTGGGGTTATAAGTCCCAGATTCCAGATCTCAGGAAAGAAACCTACACTCAGAACCAAATTGAATAGTTTTAATACGGCCAATTGGAATTTTTTGTCCATGTTTTTTAGCATCTCATTCAGGATGCCGTCAGGCCCACTAGCTTTTTTAGTTTTGAGGCTCTGCAGTTTCTTCAGGACTTCCTGCTCAGTAATTGGTGAGTCTAATGGATTCTGATTATCTTTTATTGCTCATTCTAATTGAGTCAACTTCTGATGAATTTGAGATTGTTCTGTGTTTGCATTAGTTTGAACAGTGTGATACAGGGTTTTAAAATGAGTGGTCCATATATCACTGTTTTGTATGGCCAATTCTTGGTGTTGAGGTTTGTTTAGATTTTTCCAATGTTGCCAAAAGTTGTTTGTGTTGATTGCCTCTTCAATTATTGTTAGTTGCTGTTTGTTATATTGTTGTTTTTTGAGTCTGAGTGTACGTTTGTAGAGTTTCAGGGTCTCACAGTAAATAAGACGCAGATCAGCATTGTGGGGGTCTCTGTGTTTTTGGTTTGATAGCGTTCTAAGATTTTTTCTAATCGTTTTACAATCTGTATCAAACCAGTTTGTTTTTGTTGTGGTTGTTGGTTTGTTCTTGGTCAATTTTAGTTGTGCTTCTTTTGCTGTTTGCCTGAATATATTGTTAATATTGTTCACTGCTAGATTGATGTTTTCCTTATCGCAAGAGTAAGTACAATCCAGAAAGTTATCTAAAAGTGTTTGGATTTTTGGGCTGTCAATTGCTCTCTGGTATTGTTCTGTGCTGTTTTGGTCCCATCTGTATGAGTTTGTGATTTTGTACAGCTTATTGGGTTGTGTGTGTACCATTTTAATGTCTGATCTTTTAATAAACAGGGTAATTTGGCTGTGATCAGACAGGGGGGTGAGCGGTTTAACTGTGAATGAGCTGAGAGAGGAAGGTTCAAGGTCTGTGATCATATAGTCTACAGTACTATGGCCGAGAGGTGAGCAGCAGGTGAATCTACCCAGGCTGTCCCCCCGCACCCTACCGTTGACAAGGTACAGACTGAGGCTCTGGCAGAGCTGCAGCAGCTCTCTGCCGCTCTTGTTGATGACCTGGTCACTATTGTTCCTGTGGGGCAGAGTGAAGGTGTTAGACATTTCTCCATGTGTGATGTATTTGTCCCCTTGTGGATCTGTGAGGTCAGTCAGTGTTCCTGTGCGTGCATTTGTATCCCCGCAGATGAGCACATTTCCCTGGGCCTGGAAATGGCTTATCTCTGTTTCTAGGGTGAGGAAGGTGTCTTCTGAGAAGTAGGGTGATTCGGAGGGAGGGATATATATTGCACAAATAAATAATTCCCGATCTGTTAATAAAAGTTCTTTCTTTAGTTTTAACCATATGTAATATTTGCCCATTTTTAGTGGCTCAATTTGAATATGTAGATCAGATTTATACCAAATAATCAATCCTCCAGATTCCCTACCTCTATTAGTGTTGCTGTGTTTCTGAGATGGTATTATGATTTCTCTATAATTGCTGGGACAGTGGGTCATAGTGTCAGCTTTACACCATGTTTCCTGTAGGATGATCATATCTATATCTGTAAGGTTTGTTTTAAATTCTGGCGCCAAAGTCTTCAGCCCAAAGGCTGAAGACTTTAGGCCCTGTATGTTCCACATGCATATAGAAAGAGATTTCATTATAATATAGATGACAGTTAGAAGGAAACAAATGAAAACAATTTGAACAATTTGAACAATTGGACCGTCAAGAGAGTCACAAACACTGAACTGTTTAAAATGTAACATGTTCAAACAATATTAAGTAAAAAAAATAAAAATAAAATAAAATAAAAATAAAAAAGTTGTAACATTAATAGTAATCTTTACCTTAAGTGTGTGTGTGTGTGTGTGTGTGTGTGTGTGTGTGTGTGTATGTTTTGTGTGTGTGTGTATCATTACAACATTAGTTCAGTTTGGTGCAGATATACTGAAGCAGTTGTTTGATCTCCTTCATCCCCTCTGGCTCCACTCGTCGTCGGACGGCCTCTGCGTAGCTGCGTGGGGCTTGGTGTGACTCTGTCTGCTGTAGCTGTGGGACGGGGTTGGACAGGGTCTGGGGACCAGGCTCTTGGTTCTGGTAGACGTTCTGGTTTGGTGTGGGGTAGTACCCTGATTCAGGGCCTGTCTGACGTCGTTGCTGGAGGTGGTGGTATTGTGGTGGAGGTGGTGGATGTGGGGGTCTGTGGGGTACGCTGGGTCTGGGTGGGTGTCTGGGAGATCTTTGGCTCCTGACGGGGTCTGGTGGGTAATGCAGGTCCCTGGTAGATCCTCTGGCTGGTCCTCTGGTTGGTGTGAGATGAAGGTTTTGACGGCCCAGTGCCACATCCTTCAGTGTTTTGGTGAGTATGCCCACTGCCTGCTTTCTTAAGTGGGAGTGGTCAAACAGGTGCTCAGGAGTGATGGTTGGGTGATGTGCAACATGCACATTAGGGAGCGAGGCGCACCCTCTGGTGATGTCAGCATTCACCCTGTGGATGGTCTTGGGGTGAAAGTCTCTGCGGGGTAGCAGGGTAGAGATGGTGATTCGTGAACTTGGAAAGGATGCAGCTGCTTCCTCTGCTACATTGGTGACCAGATTACCAACCCGTTCCTGTTCCTCACGCAGGTTGTTGGTGCCAGTGTGGATCAGTATATGGCCTGGTGTGCCAAATTCAGGGTGGGCGAGGATTTTGAGTGCAGCCTCAGTTGTGGGGCACCAGATCTTTGACACTTTCATATTAGGGAAGAGCTTTTGTTCTTGGATGAACTTCCCGTTTGAGTCAATAAGGAT